>NC_050183.1:1943390-2005890 GCF_008315115.2 Sander lucioperca
TATATGAAAGCATTTCAGTAGAATGTGTGAGAGCATTTAACTTGTATGCATGTGAGGTATAATGTCACAGATGGCCCCTCATATAAATTGTAACACACACACACACACACACACACACACACACACACACACACACACACACACACTCACACACACACACACACACCAACAAAACCATAATAAATTATAATCAACACACACTTGCTATTCATAACTAGGAAATCACCTGCCCCTGCCCCCCTGACACACTAACAGCCATACAAACACATGCACATGGATACACCCCCCCTCCCCCCACCTACCTCTGTTTTCTGTATTGGAGATGTAATGTAAACAGTCATTCTCTTTAAAAATACTGCAGGACCCGGCGTACAGAGCAAGGACAAAACAAAGAAGGTGGCAGTGAGACAAAAACATAGTGTGACTGATGTAAACAAAACACAGAAAATGATTAAAGGAATCAGCAGAGTTCTTCTGCTGTGTAGTTTATACTGTAAGAAGTAGAAACAAATGAAAGTAGTGGAGCAAAAAGTACGATACGATGTCTTCAATATAGTGAACTAAAAGAGTATAATACATAAAACAAAACAGAAAACTGAACTGCACTGATTGTTTTGGCCACTTGGGGGCTTTGCAACAAGCTGTAAATGCAACATTGACATATTGTCACTGTATAAAGTTGTTGTCCGCTCTGGAGATTGAAAAGCTAACTAGCTAACTCGCCAGCCATCCGTCTCCAGAGCTGCCGTCCTCTCTCCTCCCTGCAAACAACTGACAATAATTGCCATTTTCTTTTGTGCTAGTCATCAGTTACTCTGCTGAGTCACAGGCTCAGTTGGTCTAACCTCTGTTCTGTCGCTTCCTGCTCTTCATGACCTGTTTTATTGTGTTGCACTATAGCCACTTCTATTTCCTCAGTGACAAATCTTTCCTCTGTTTTTGCTATAGGTCAATTGTACAAGTATGAAATAGCAATTATATTGTGGCTAATACGCATTATCTAATAACCAAGGTGAACAGTAATTCTTCAGCTATTGCATTAACAACTATTTTATAATGTAAAGTTTTCTGACAACCTAAATATAAGCACAGATCAATGACAACACCTGTATTGAGTGATCAACTATACTAACATTAAAAAGTTGTCTGCTACACAGAATCCCATAGTGTCTGTGCTGGCATTTAGATTGATCTACTCTAAAGAGTATTTTCAAACATCTTTTGGTTTCTGTGAACAGATGGTCAAAATGGAAAGAAAAAGATGCATATTCATATTTAGCTGGTTAGCTGCATAATTCCTGCAAGGCGCTTTTGCCTCGTTTCTGATTATCACTCCCTAATTCCTCAGCATATCTCTTATCCTTTTAACTTTCTATTGTGCCCCTGGTCGACTGTTACCTGCTGGTCTCTAGGTCTTAGGCTGTGGACAGACTGTCACTGGATTATTGGAGGAAACTGAGTCAGTCAACAGCAAGTGTTGACATTTGGGCTTAGGAGATAAATCTCACAAGGGATCAAACAAAGACTGGCTCTTTTGACTGAAGAGAGGAGTGTGTGTTTGTGTTTGTGTGTGTGTGTATGTGTGCGCATGCATGTTTGTGTAAAGAGGTTTCAGTGTTGCAAGCTGCTGACAACAAGTGGAAGGACGCTGATGTCTTGTCTGAGGGGTTTGGTTATCTCCATGTCAAACGGCTAAGAAAACATAAAAGTGAGATGAGCTGGAGAACACACGTGCACACACATTTTAATGATTTTCACCCCTGCAAAAGTAAATATATAAATGATAAACATGTATCCAGAATATTTTCAGGCTTGACTGGCATCTGTGTGCTCTAATATGAAGTCTCACAGAAACCCACACTAGGTCAACACAGATATAAGAGAATGTTTGACACAAACACTGCAGAACCAGACACAATTTTAAAGATCCTAGTGAATGTGTAGCATTTATACTTTGAGAAATCATTACCACGTCAGTTCTATTACAGTACTTGAAAGATATGATAATATCACTGAGAGGAATACTGCTGACCTCTTTATTCTACATTTTGAGCCCTATGTCATATTTAACAAAAATATTGTTGAACATTTTATAGTCTCGCATTGCCAGCCCTATCTCCACAGATACATTTTGGTTGGGGTGGCAGTAGTTCAGTCCGTGGGGACTTGGCTTGGGAACTGGAGGATCACCGGTCGTACAGACCAAGTACGGAGTGTGGACTGGTAGCTGGACAGGTGCTAGTTCACCTCCAGGGCACTGCTGAGGTGACCTTGAGCAAGGCACCGGACCTTGACTGCTCGGCGTGCCTGTTCATTGGCAGCCCCCATGCTCTGACATCTCTCCTGTAATGCATGTGTATAGATCCTGTTTGTGCATGAGTGTGTATTTTGGGCCTTTGTGTAATGTGTAAAAATAACAGTAAGAGTGTAGAGTGTGAAAAATATAATTTCCCCTTGGGGATCAATAAAGTATGTCTTCTTTTTCTTCTTCTTCTTCTTCAATTGGATACACGTCCCAGTATTTACATCATTCACCAAAAGAATCAAGCAGGCCTGCCTTATTGCACAATCCAAATTTTCATGAAAACCTACCATTTTCAGTTTGCGGCTTTCTTGCTCGAAGTTTGTTGTTGTTTCCCATAGGGAAGGGGTTTTGAGAACGGCAACAGAGAGCAGAAGGTGAGGGCCAAAGCCTGCCATCCAGTGCCTCAGGCTTTATCCTGGAAATGTACTTCCGTCGATCCAGACTAATTATTTGCTGACACACAACAGAGAGAAGGTGCTGTTCTTCCATTCCAAAATAAAGTTTACTTATTTATTGTAAAGTTTGTAGATTAGGCAACATATTATAAAGAGAAAACAAATATTCTCAGAGAGACATAAGGGAGGGTGAGAAGGGATAAGTAGCATCATGATCTTTCCTTCAAGAAGAGAGAGGTTTCATGGGAAATGTGGCTCAAAATCATTAATATCAATCCTTGCAACACAGATTACCAATTATGTCTTTTAGTCTTATTTGTTCAAGGCACTTACAGAAAGGTACCACAATTAATTTTAGAATGATGTATTCATCTTGAAAGATACACATAGCAGCTGTAACACTGGTTAATGGAGTGAAATGATGCAGGAGATATGAAATAAGATGAGATAAGAGGTTAATAAAAATATTGTGGGCTACTGTGACATAGAGCGGGTCAAGGCTTGGCACTTCCTCATGTTTGATGAAATGTCAATAACGTTGGAGTGAGCGATGGTAAAGAAAAAAGGTGGAAGGAGAAAGGAGAGCATCAGAGAGAGGGAGGCAGGAACAGAGGGCTACCATTTTAATGTTTCTGACAGAAGGAGGGAAGAGCCGAAGGGGATGAAGAAGATCTACACAGAGCTAAATGTCCCACTAACATCTATGACAGAAGGATGGGAGAAGGCGGGGGATGGGTCCAATGCAAGGTAAGAGCAGTTATGAGAGTAGAAAGGAAGCTGCTTCGAGGTAAAAGACCACTGACTTGTCCAACAAGGGAAGGGAGAAGATGATGATTTTAACTCAAAATCACTCCATTTTTAGAAATAAGTGACAAATAAAAATAAAAACCTGAATGAATGAGTGGAGGAACATAATGAATGCACACATTTTCATACAACACACAATACATGAATCTTATTTTATAGCCTTCACAGTCACCAGATCTCAAACCAGTTGAACACTTATGGCAGATTTTGGACTGACGTGTTAGACACCACTCTCCACCAGAACACCAAATGAGGGAACATCTTTTGGAAGAATGGTGTGTCATCCCATTGCCAAAGTGCATTGAACTTTTTTGGTAACTCGCGATGGCCCTTACTAAGATCTGTTGCCTGTATGTTGCATAATTAAATAGACATGGAACAGCAACAAATTATCTCAAAACTATATGCATGAATACAAGTTGGATTGGTCATTTCATAATCAGAATAAGAATCTTAAAGGACAATTCCAGCGCAAAACGAACCTAGGGGTTATTAACAGATGCGTACCCACTCTGTCGCTCTCTGGGACATGTGTTCATGCTAATCAAATGAGTTTTTAGCTTGCAAGACGCTAGCGCAGACCGCTGATTAGCTTACAACAATAGTATTCGGTGCACATGGAACGTAAAAACAAATCGCTATTTATACCACTAAAAAGGCTCAAAATATCACCACACTTCAACGGTAGCATAATGAGGGTCCCAAAATGTCAACTGAAGCATTGAGAACTTTGTAAGTGTACAGACAGTTTATTGAAAAGAGATTATAAAGACACTCGCGTTCATGTTTACATGCCGCCGCCGTCTTGAAAACCAGTCATGACTTACAGCTGGTGATGCAAACTAAAATCAAAAGCAATTTGCTCAATATTTCTGAAATAATCACACTCTGCATAACGTGTCTAGTGTACTTACTCAGTGGATAACTGTCCATCTGGTCCCTCCGGTCTGGGTCGCCGAAAAAGTTTCAAGTACAGCCCTGTTTATCAGAAAGGGGAAATCTTCAGACTGTACAAAACACTGTGTCTCTTGGTCATCGCGACACAACAGGTCCCACTTCGTGCAACACAGACACGCCTGTTCGGTGGCCATAGCTTCACAATGTCCGCAGGTACACCACCAGTTTCCCGAAGTACGAGGGTGTGTTGCAGCATTGACTACCGGTAGCTCTCTCTCTCTCGTAGCCTTTCACGGAGCTCCCGCAGCTCTTCGTTCAACAAACTGTCTATACACTTACAAAGTTCTCAATGCTTCAGTTGACATTTTGGGACCCTCATTATGCTACCATTGAAGTTTGGTGATATTTTGAGCCTTTTTAGTGGTATAAATAGCGATTTGTTTTTACGTTCCCTGTGCCCCGAATACTAGCGTTGTAAGCTAATCAGCAGTCCGCGCTAGCGTCTTGCAAGCTAAAAACTCATTCGAGTAGCATGAAAACATGTCCCAGAGAGCGACAGAGTGGGTACACATCTGTTAATAACCCCTAGGTTCATTTTGCGCCGGAATTGTCCTTTAATCCTAATACTTTATTGATCCCCTCAGGGAAATTGTTGATTTGCAGTTGCTCAAAGTTAGATTTAAGGATAAAAATAAGAGTAAGAAAAAACTAGTTGCTGTTATTTGGGGACTATTGTACCTGTATATGGGTATGACAGATATTTTGGACACCAGATGAATTTTATTGGATGTGCACACCTCCATCCATAAGTGCTCTTCCACCCCACAAATAATGGTATCTTTCTAGTTTTTTCTTCCTGATAAAATGCTTTTGTCTTTAGAAACCTTGTTTTGTTAACTCTTTGTGCTTCATTTGCATTCTTGACATTGCATGCATTTTACAAAGTGTGAAACCAGAGAGACAGTGCAAAACAGGATTAGACAAGTAGAGTAGGGAAAGAAACATTTAGGGTTGGAGATGTTAAACATGGAATATAAGGGGAAAGAGGTTGAGAGGGATGTGTGAGAAAGCACACACGCACACATACAATTCACCCTAGAAAAAACATAGTGCTCGGAGAATGTCCAGGAATATAACTGCGGTAACTGTGACTCACACAACCTAACCACTTCTCCATCCGCACACACACACACACACACACACACACACACACACACACACACACACACACACACACACACACACACACACACACGTCCAAGATGATAATTAATTTGCCTGCTTTTTGGATTTTTTCCAAAGCACTTTTTTAGGAACAGAGGTATAATTGTTATGTCTACTGTCAGACTGCTGCAGCTCTGACCCATGACTTCTTTTATACTTGTTTCTTGATGTGGACCATTTAGAAGTGATTTTGGACAGACTGTAAATGGAGTTGTAAAGGAGCGTCAGGCCAAATTGCCTGAAATGTGAAATCAGAAATTAAGGTTTTTAAAGCATTTCCCAATTCACAATACAAAGAGCACACACTATGGTCCATTACAGGTTATGTCCTTCTGTAAAAGGAATGTATGCTGAGACCTGAGAGCTCCTGTGTCACTTTACAGTAAAGACCTATGTTTTCCTTAATCTGCGTGATGATGCTTTGAATACTGTGCATACACACATACATGCATACAACCCCAGAAACACACTTATGCTTCTTTCTGTCCCTCTCTCTTACTCTCTAAGCACACACAAACACACACACACACACACACACACACACACACACACACACACACACACACACGTGCACGCACACACATGCACTGAGCAACTGCTAGATCCATCAGCCGGTCATGTAACAGTCATTGTTCCTTGCTTCGTATAAGCTTCTATTTTCAAAAGCCAGCAGGAAGAGCAATGGTACTCCCTGACACTGTCAGGTGTTCAGGTCCAGGAAGAACCAAACAACCATAAGGAGAGGTCTCAATCGGAATACAGTGTGTTCTGTGTGTGTGTGTGTGTGTGTGTGTGTGTGAGACAGAGAGAGAGAGAGAGAGAGAGTCTGTCTTTATCAGCCCTTTGCATTGTTTTACCTGTGGATGTTTGTTTACAGCAGCTAGCGTTAGCATTGTCAGGTGGAATTACAGTAGTCTGCTCTAAACTGGAGGTTCCCATAAGTGAGTGTGAACGCTAAAAACAGCTGCAGAAGGAATGTCAGCTCATTGCATTGTTCTCCTCAGACACGCATGCAGTTCCTAACGTGCATGTTTAAAGGGATACTTCACTGATTTAGCATTAAGCTTTGTATCAGCAGAAACACTGTAGTATTTTTTAATGACCGTGCTTCCCTCCTTCATGTCCCCCTGAGAGGAGAGATCTCTGTATTGTGGGTCTGGAAAAAATCTTCCGATGACGTAAAACAACAATTTTTGCGTCATCAGAAGATTTTTTGCCCAGAGGCAATGGACTACAGCCAGTAGTAGGAGCTACTTCCGCATGTTTTCAACCGGCCCATAGGGGGTTGGACTGTCGTCTTTCTCCGAAGATTTCTGAAGCAAAACGAGCGTCAGCCATCTTGAATCTTCGCTACCTGCTTCTCAGCAGAAAACTTTTAGATAGATAGATAGATTTATTCATCCCGAAGGAAATTTTAGAACAACAATTATGTGCATTCAAACTACCGCACAAGTGTACCACCGGGATACATTGGTACAGATCGGAGAATATGCAGGACACTTTATTACAGACGGAATACTCGACACACTACGCGAGCCTCGCCCGCCTGCTATGGAGACCAGCGGTGTTGCTCGATGCCTCTGGCCGGTAAAGGGACATTATCAGCGGGGGACGTTGAACGAGTGTGCCGGTGGAAAGCTAACGCTAGCCGGCCACCTGTTCCATCAGTCCTGCTTGCAAGTGTCTGCTCATTAGACAACAAACTGGACTACATCCAACTTCAACGAAACTCCCAACGCAAGTTCAGAGACTGCTGTGTTTTTGTTGTTGTGGAAACATTGCTGAACCCAAATCAGAATCAGAAAAGCTTTATTGCCAAGTATGTTTTTTACACATACAAGGAATTTGTTTTGGTGTTGTAGGTGCATGAACAACAGTGTACGACAGAGCAGCTACCAGGCCGGCTGCTCTGTCGCCGGGTAAGACTAGTCGAGGTGGGCTGTGTTAAATGCAGTGTAAGTGCAGAAATGGGGCGCTTGACCCAACTAACTGCTAACTGCTGGTGGAGTTTGTTACTGTTAAATGCCGACCATTCTACATTCCACTCAAATTTACGGCTGTGTTTATACTCAGTGTTTACAGCCCACTAAGCGCTACTACTAGTAGCTATGTGTTAGCTGAACTTTACGGAGCATATAGTGTGTGCACTAAATGTAGCCTGTTTCGTATGTGGTGAAACGGTGAAACGTTGTTTTGTGTATATGGTTGAAATGAAAATAAAACACACTTGAGTTCAGTTGAGTTGACTGTCTCACTGTCTGTCTGTAAACGGTAGGTGTGGCTTGGGAGTAGACGCAAAAGCAGCGAAGCAAGTGCATTCTGGGATTTGGTGTCTTTCATCCACATGAGCCAAAAACACATTTTCTGGCTTTTATCGGCCTAGAAGCCACCAATTTCTAAAAAGTGTTCACATTTCTACTACATAAGTGACCCAATTTAAAGATATATTCATTTTTCCAACGGTGAAATATCCCTTGTGTAGCTCTTTACTTCACAGCAGATGTTTACGGTGGCCGACAGGGGCAAACGCCCTGCAACTTAAGAAAACACACGCAAATAGACAAAACACAAGCATTCAGCAAACGCACTGCAAATACACACAACACAACCAAATACATAAACGCACTGCAAATACACATAACACAACCAAATACATAAACGCACTGCAAATACACACAACGCAACCAAATACATAAACGTGCTGAAAATATGAAACGATGCAAAAAGAAAAGCACACAAACCCAGAAAACAAATGCAACAAAAAAACGCTGCATCCAGATTACACAGCGGAAGTTCTCCAGGCCTCTAGAGGGAGCAGCCAGTGGAACAGCTTGATTTTCGACCTCACGGGGAGGGTGGGAGGGAGGGAGGGAGGGGGAGGGAGGGGGAGAGAGAGAGAGAGAGAGAGAGAGAGAGAGAGAGAAACTGCATAGACTGTAAATATTAAATCTATGTTTGAGATATGTTTTCTCTCGTTTGGTGGGTGTGTCTCGGCTCAGGTCACAGGTGATACTCAATCAACAGAGACGTCTGTAAACTCGTGGTGATAAAACATTTAAAACTGCATCAGCATTTAACGTTGACGTTTGTTTAAGCCACATGAGAGGGTTTAATTTCGAGGTCCAAAATTACTGAAGTGTAGGCCTCCTCAAGTGTAATATTGTGATTATACAACAACGGTTACCAACAAAATAAGTGATCAATCTGTATTCATATTGTGGATCAATTCGCTCTTGAAATACAAAAAACAGACAGGATTTATAGTCCCTCCCTGTTTAGTAAACCAGCCAATTTACCGTGGGATTTATCAAACTGAATAAATCCCGCCCGCACATATAAAGGCAAGGCAAGGCAAGGCAGCTTTATTTGTATAGCACATTTCAGCAACAGGGCAATTCAAAGTGCTTTACATGAAAACAGAATAAAAAATTTAAAACAGTTAAAATACAAGAATAAAAGTTACAGTGCAGTATAAGAAATGAAACATTAAAGAGCAATTAAAACAGTTAAATATATAAAAACAGATAAAATAGGAATTTCTCTTTATAAGCTTATATAAATAAACACAAAACTGCTTTGCTAACTCCAACGTGTTGTAAGTAAGACATCTGCTGAAAAAGTTATTGTATTCATCAGCATGATTGCCGTAATGTTTAGTTCACAAACATCCAACACACCAAAGTACAAACACATAGCGGACCAGACGCAAGCTTTTATTTTGAAAAGCCGAAGCTCGGGGACGGCACCAGCCGGGAGGGCATGAGATGGGAGCATAGACTGTATATTAATACTATATTATGTTATTAATAATAATAATAATAATAATAATAATATGAATTTAATATCGGTTAATAACGGTCGAAAATCAAGCTGTTCCACTAGCTGCTCCCTCTAGAGGTCTGGAGAACTTCCGTTGTGTAATCTGGATGGAGCGTTTTTTTGTTGCATTTGTTTTCTGGGTTTGTGTGCTTTTCTTTTTGCATCGTTTCATATTTGCAGCGGGTTTATCCATGTGGCACTTTGCAGTGCGTTTATGTATTTGGTTGTGTTGTGTGTATTTCCAGTGCTTTGCTGAATGCTGCGCATGTGTTGTCAAATTAATGAATTTGTTTTTCTTTTTGCATCGCTTCTTTTTTCGGGGTTTGTGTGCTTTTCTTTTTGCATCGTTTTTTATTTGCAGTGCGTTTATGTATTTGGTTGTGTTGTGGTATTTGCAGCGCGTTTGCTGAATGCTGCACATGTGTTGTCAAATTAATGAAGTTGTTTCTTAATTTGCATGTGTTTTGTCTATTTGCATGTGTTTTCTTAAGTTGCAGGGCGTCTGCCCCTGTCGGCCACCGTAGATGTTTGGCCAGAGCACAACTGAGAAAATCAGAGGATATCTGTCGTTGCGAAATGTCATGGGCTATTAGCTGAAATACATGTTCACCATTGCACAACACTTCATTCAATTAAAAGTTATTAAAAAAAAATTAAAAAGCAAAACGCTTGCAAGCTTGTTAATGGTCAGTTAGCCAACTTGTTAGCTTAGCTCGATTACTAAGGGGACAATAAGTTCACACAGTTTATTTAAAATACATATTTGTACCATTGCTGGCTCGTAGGCTAACTGTAGGCAAATTATTGTTCTCTTGTGAAACAGTTTTTAAGCAATGTTTTTTAGGCTACGACATTTTTTGTCACATACAGCAAACATCTCCTCACGATCCGCTAGCTGCCTGTCCCCTGAACACACTGTAAAAAAATGCGGTCTCTGTAGACAGCCCAGGCTCCACAAACGGCAACAAAAACAAACTGCCCCATGTCAAAATCTCCTGCTACCTTTTATCTGGCTGGATACTCCAACACAGGCTTTTCCGGTGTGAAACCGGAATCTGTGATCCATCAGAATGTGTGACTGTAGAGCTGGTCTGCCTGCTGTAAATCATTTTGTGACTTTGTGGGAAAAATCAGACCAGGGCAAAGGCATTAATAAAATCTATATAAAAAATAGCGTTCTTTTAACTGTAAATCTCGTTACAGGGCATTTATAATCATCAGATGGAAAATGAAACATTCATATTCATTTAAAAGTTCCTCGTAGCTACTGTAAGGGATCATAAGGCAAAAAAGTTTGAACAAGCATTCTTGGGAGAGACATAGACTCACTCAAGTAGAAGCAGTAGGCTAAAGCAAAGTGGGTAAACACCAGACTAAACTACATCACTTTATCACCAAATACATCATGGAATAGTAATGGAACAAGCATCTCAGAGTAATGATATAAAACAGAGAATCTTTGGATGGATTTGTCCATCAACCCCATCACTCACATTTCCTATACAGGCTTAGTGATTTGAATACAACAAGGACAAAATCCTCTCACTGGGGCAGCTTCAGCCGCCAGGTGAGTGTGCGGTCATTCATGACAGAGCTGCACTTACACACTCAAACACACACACCTGACTCTATACAATCTCTTCTCTATTCACATCGCTGTTAATCTAGGTGAATCCTGGGTGATTGTGTGGGTTGTTAACTGCTTTATTCTTCTGTCTGAGACACACACACACACACACACACACACACACACACACACACATACACATACACACACACATACACACACACACACACACACACACACACACACACACACACACACACACACACTCACAACGACCCTGGGGTCAGTGTGCGGTTGGCTGTAACAGTCTGGATAGTGAAAAAGTGTGTGAGAGAGGATGGACTGGTCTTACTCTCTCTGCCTGTGACACACACACACACACACACACACACACACAACTGCGCTCAATGGACCATTCCCTTCTCCCTTTATCCAACCCCTGTCCCTTTCTACAAACTTGCCATACTATTCACCATTGTGCTAATGGCACAGAACAGCTAAAAGTCCATTTTTGAAAATCACACCTCCACGTCTGCCAAAATGCATAACATTAAGATGTAATCTCCAATCTATTCACATTTACATTTTACACATTAGGCAGCAAGTTTTAAATCCTCCAAATCAATGAGAGCTACTGTACATAGAATCTAGCGAGATTGTTGTTTTCCCATCTTGCTGTAAATTTCAAAAGTCTTTTAAGGAGTTTGTTATGTTGCTTTTGAAGGGCATTGTATGACAACTGCATATCTACGGTGGCCGACAGGGGCAAACGCCCTGCAACTTAAGAAAACACATGCAAATAGACAAAACACAAGCAAATTAAGAAAACAACTTCATTAATTTGACAACACATGTGCAGCATTCAGCAAACGCGCTGCAAATACCACAACACAACCAAATACATAAACGCGCTGCAAATAAAAAACGATGCAAAAAGAAAAGCACACAAACCCCGAAAAAAGAAGCGATGCAAAAAGAAAATCAACTTCATTAATTTGACAACACATGCGCAGCATTCAGCAAACATGCTGCAAATACACACAACACAACCAAATACATAGGGACCAGACGCAAGCTTTTGTTTTGAAAAGTCGAAGCTTGGGGACGGCACCAGCCGGGAGGGCATGAGACGGGAGCATAGACTGTATATTAATAATATATTATATTAGGCTATGTTATTAATAATAATAATATGAATTTAATATACAGTCTATGGACGGGAGGGCATGAGACGGGAGTTCTCTTTTTACTATGCAGCCATACCCGACTGGAGAACTTCCATTGTGTAATCTGGATGCAGCGTTTTTTTGTTGCATTTGTTTTCGGGGTTTGTGTGCTTTTCTTTTTGCATCGTTTTTTATTTGCAGTGCGTTTATGTATTTGGTTGTGTTGTGTGTATTTGCAGCGTGTTTGCTGAATGCTGCGCATGTGTTGTCAAATTAATGAAGTTGTTTTCTTAATTTGCTTGTGTTTTGTCTATTTGTATGTGTTTTCTTAAGTTGCAGGGCGTTTGCCCCTGTCGGCCACCGTACATATCAGGTTTTAAAAGAAAATTTCACTCTGACACACTCACAGTAAATACTGCTAAAAATTGTGTTAGCAACTGTAAAGTTAGAGAGACCAGTTATTTTTCAGATAACTTTTTTAAACAACATATGTGGTAGATATTGGTTTTGGTGCCTATATATAGGATATGAGCCTCCACTAAGTCGACCTAGTCGATCTAATTTTGTGTTAAAAGGACTTGCATCCACAGTAGTGTTTCCAGGTCGTTTTTGTAAAGATGTAACCTGGTTCTGTGTTAAGAACCATCTGGGAAGCTGTCATTGGAAACTGTTTGGAAAAGGGCAGGCACTTTCAAAAAAATACCTGGCAGGTGATTGAATGAACTATCTTTCTATCACGTCCACCATTGTTGCTTTGACGAACACATACACCTAAACCCCTCCCGCAGTCCTCACTGGACGCTGATTGGTTCGGTAGGCTGGTAGTTCATAGTAGTTCAGACAGAAATGCATTACTTAAAGCCTGGCAAGATAGATTTTCGTGTGATATGTGATCCTGCGATTTTCCCGTGATCTTGTTATATTGCGAGAATCCAGCTGCCATGCAATGTAAGTAAGGATCTCTGTCCGCTGTAAAACACCTGAACAATAGATTAATGGCAGAATCTCTCCTTCTTCGTCGTTTTTTTTTGTTGGCAAAACAACACTACTGCACATCACTGCCAACATATGGTAAGAAGTGGGACAGGCTCAACCTAACGGACCAAATCACTATTTTATGATTGCAACGTCATCACCAAAATCAACATATATACAGGTTAATCACAACAGCTGTGTGATCTGTGACATTTAAATGAAGAAGAAGCTATTGTTTTCTTAACATTACCGCCACACAGTCGCCGATGCAAACTGGGCTTTTGCAAAAGCTCTCTGTATACACTTTAACACAAAGCCAGCATTTTAAGATTTACACACTCTGGAGCCCGTTTAGAAAAGCCCCATGGGTGAGTTTTGGCTTAATGTGAACAAAGTCTGAGTTAACCCATTTAATGTCAATCACATCTTTTTGCAAAATATATGCACGTAGCAATGTTGTTTTCTGACTTTTTGATTACTGGAGAAAAACAAAAAAAAACGTGATGAAAGGAACAAATTATATGTATTTATTCATATTTATTCATCTATATTGAAAGGATATCTGGGGTTGAACTTTTCTTTCAAGCTGATGCATTCGTACACTGCTCACATTGACTGAGCTAATGCAAAAAGAAAAAGGAGTTTAAGGACATCACCCCCAAGTTAAATCCTCCCTGCACTGTTCTTGTGATGTGAACAGTTCTGAACTAAATCCTCCACTGCTGCCCAGTTTGAAGGGCTGTCACCTCTAATCAATGTGTAGCTATTCAATTAGGGCAACTATTGTGCTGTGTCATTCAGAGAATGGCTAATAAAGCCTAATTGCAGCGCAGAGATCCATAAAGTAAGGCAGGTGAGGAGACTGAGCGAGCTGCTTTATGGGGTTCAAAGAGGGGGTGGGGTTGGGCATTGTTCTCCCATGATAAAGCCTTGCTACACTGTGTATGTTTACTTACCTCTCTGTGGAGGCCTGAAGGGATCATTTTTGGTGGCGTGCATGTGTGTCTGTGTGTGTTTGCCTACCTCTAAGTGAGAGGACGAAGAAGTGGGTGATGTGCAGGTCACTTGGTCACTATGACAGCCTGTGTGTGTGTGTGTGTTGCTGTATGTGCTTAGACTTAATGGAGAGTAAATAAAGATCCTAACCATTAACTGTGCCATAATGTTTGGTCATGGAGACACTAGGAAACATTATCTATGGTCAGTTCCTCTCTTTGACTGAAGGAATTTGGTCCTAGAAAGTTTTGTTCTTTTCTCTTAATCCTCCACAACTGAACTCAGAGGTCACATAGGGAGGGAGGGGGCTGCACATTAATTAACCTGAATCCATCACTGATGGATGGAGTTGTAGGAATGAAGTCAACATCTTATCGTAAAAATGTATAACTGTTTTCACAGTTGCTTATATCATACAGACCAACTGTATTTTTTGTTTGTGGATTATTTTACCTCGTGCAAGGGCAATGTTCCCCAACAATATGGTAAAAATCACCGAAATCAGGAGATCCATATTACATTCTTGTTTTGTAGATGCATTTTTAGGTGAGGCCATATGAAAATTATCCCCCATGCAGCACCTTTGGCAGCATCAAGTCGCCAAAATGTCTCAAAATGGTTAAAGGAATTGTTTGACTTAAGATTTGTTTAATTCAGAACACCTTATAAAGCAACAAGTTAGGAAATGTTTTTTTTTTTTTTCTTGAAAAAATAGAAACAGGGAAATAAGCAAGGATAACCATGGCTGAAGAAACTGAAGAGCCCAACTACAGAAACAGAATGCCAAAGGTCAAAGGTCCACAGGATAAAACATTTGTTCTTAAACACATCCAATTACAAAGTGTTAATAGTGAGGCATTTTTTTAATTACAGCAAACAAAAGTAACAGAAAAACATACTGTAATTACAGATTTGCATGGACGTTGGATTACTCTTAAATATTCAATAACACTGCCATAGAGTCTCATACCATCAAGGGTGCTCCCTTTCTTTATTTTCTTTGGAGCCAGTCTTTTATTTCTCTCGCGAAACTGTTCTCAGCACCTTTTGAAACCACAAAAGAGAGTCATGTTTTATTTCTGAAGCCCGATAAGTAATTTAAACAATCAATTGACACATTGATAATGCCTCTCTGGACTGAATTCCCAGATTTGGAGATGTTACATGATACTTTACTAAAATGTATAATTTTCTCCATATTTCTGCTTTCTGGTCTGGCAGCAGCTGATCACAGCATTAGAAGAAGTTCCTGTAACCTAAAGATTACCAGTTTGATCCCTGTAATGTCACTGTGTCCAAACAACAGCCACACTGTATGTCTTGTCAAACTGTCTTTGATCATCTTTGTGAATCCTCACCTGCTCGCTCTGGATAAGGCCTCTGAAATGTCTGAAATGAAAAATGTTACATTCCTCACTGAAACTAATGCAATCATTTTACAGTCTGAGCTGACATTAGAAATGGAAAAAGGAGGTTGGCCAGCAGGTTTTCTGACAGAAGTTTGGACAGAAGGAGAGTTGAGATGTGAGTTCATTTTATCTGTATTAAATCATTTAGTCAGCCAGTTGGTGAGGCAGGCATTGAGTTCACAGTTTGTCTGTCACGCTACATCTACACCACTAAGTCTTGGTTTAAAAACAAATATATTTTGCTACGTTTACGCCCTGCATCCACAATAATCCAGCATTTTCTAGCCCCTAAAGCAGAGACATTTGGAAACACTGCTGCCCTCGTTTCGGTTTGAAACCCCAAGGGGTTTCTCTGTAGTCTGGACGGACACAAACAGAGACCTTTGGAAACAACGACGCATGTCAGTCTTGTTGGTTAGGTAGGCTTGAATACCTTTCAGTAACAGTTTCACCTTGTCGTTGGTCCAAGCAAATATAAAATAAATAAATAAATATAATAATAATTATAAAACCTTTCGCCATTGTTGTTCTTTTTTCAAAGTATTTTCTGTATTTCCAACTTACACTTACTTTTCACCAAATACATCCCTGAATTTTAATCGCAGAGTTCCGTGAGACACTCTGCTTCCTGTTTACACCGGCATGCGCATGCCCAGTGTATGTGAATGGTCATGCGATTTGCGCTGTCAGACATGTTGATAGTTCTGCTACTGGAGCTAAAACTCTTGTGTGGACTGAGATCGCTTTGTCCGAAAACGCCGCTTAAAAATGAAAATTTAATAGTGTCGATGTAGCCTCAGTTAATCAGCCAGTCCAGCTATCAAGATTCTGTCATTCAGCCAACCAGACAATGAGTTGAGGAGACAATAAGCTAGCCAGTTGGCCATATAGCTAGCCATGCTGCTGTGAGGCTTCAGCTTGTTGGTGAGTAATTGGTTAGTGTGCCAGGCATTCAGTTTGTGAGACAATTAATCAGTTTGCCCGTCAGGTTATCCCACCAATTGTACAACCAGTCAGTCAATCTAACTCGGTCTCACGGCAGTTCGTGAAATGGTCACGTTATTTTGATCTATTGATTCGTGTACAGGGAAACGATTTTCTACTTTATTTCGTGGTGGTCACCACGAAATTGGAACGTTACCATTTCACGAACTGCCATGCAACTGGGCTGTAGCTGGGCTGCAGCCTGCTCTGGGGGAGATGGTGTCAACATGATCAGCGGTCTCTGGGGGACACAACAACGGGGAAATTAAACGCTGCACGCCGGCGACAACTGCCATGACGCTGGTCTGCTCTGGGGGATGCAAAAATGGGGACGCCACACGCGGTAGACGGTGACAACAACGGCCACCGGGACACGATCCGCGGTCTCTGGGGGACGCAACAACGGGGAAATTAAACGCTGCACGCCGGCGACAACTGCCATGACGCTGGTCTGCTCTGGGGGATGCAAAAACGGGGACGCCACACGCGGTAGACGGTGACAACAACGGCCACCGGGACACGATCCGCGGTCTCTGGGGGACGCAACAACGGGGATGAACGCCGGCGACAACAACGGCAATAACAACAGCGACAACAACGGGACGCGCTACAACAACGGGACAGTTGTGGTTAGGAAAAGAAAGATGGGGAAAGGTTGTGGTTAGGAGAACAAGAATGCGGAAAGGAACTACCACACGCGGGACGCGATCCCCGGTCTCCGGGGTGAAAGTCCTGTGTTGTTTGACCCATCCACCACCCCAACCAACCTCCTTACGCGGATTTTCGGCTTTTCAATACTACTCGCTACCATAATTGTGCTGTTATCACATAATATGCTTCCCATTCAAATACATTACTTTAAAATTCGTCCTCACCAACACGATAAAAAACAGAAAAACGTGTATCTGTACACGAATCAATAGATTAAATAACGTCACCATTTAACGAACTGCCATGAGACTGGGCTGGTCAATTACACAGTCAGCCACTCAGTCAGCTAGCTAATGAATTGTTGAGTCAGTCACCAGTCAGAAAGCCATACAGCTGGGTAGTTTGTCCGTCTGGCAGGTTCCAAAACAGCCAAAGTAGGCCTTTTGTATATTTTCAGAGCTTTACATGCAGATGTGTGTGTGTGTCTGTGTGCTATAAAGACAGAAATAAAGGAAGCAAAAAGTACATTTAATGTATAAACTGCAAAGCATATACAGTAGGGTACAGTGTGTGTGTAAGTGTATCTGAGTGTACTTGGTTGTGGACCACCCATAGGCCTAAAGAGTCTCTGGGTGAGGCTTGGACCTGGATTAATTATGGCCCCTGTATGAGGCGGTTTTGTGGCAGTTTGGGGGGGGGGGGTTGTTACACCTGTGAACTCCGTCACTGCAAACCTCAAGCCAGCTCCCTGACATGGGGCGGTAGGTATGTTGGCCAGGAGAAAATGACTCCCAGCTTTCCCCCCTTCAGACCCAATAGGGAAATCTCACACATATGGTTCATATACTCATTTGTCCAAAAGCGTAGAAACATCAAGAAAGAAATCCCGATATGTTTAAAGGAATGAGAAAGTTCTTGCTTTCCAGCTGGATAGGGAAGTGAGAGCAATTTTCTGAGAAATGCAGAGTCCCCTGTTGTGGAGATATATGCTGCCCTTTGATGGGACCCCAGCAGATATAAATGGCGCTTCAATCTTGTCTCCCCGGCAGTGGGTCTTTGGGCGTTACCGAGGGTTTGAGGCGTTTTACCTCGTGCCGATGCCGATAAATCTGTCACCTGGTGGATCCGTCTGCGGGCCCCCAGTCGGAGGAAACAAATTGTGGCTTTGGGTTGGAGGGGGGTGGAGAGGCAGGAGGAAGACGAGAGGATGGGGGGAATGAGAGAAAGAGAGTGTAAGAGAGAGCGAGTGAGAAGTGACCTGTCAGCCCAACCCATTCATCATCTGGACAAAATGGTCGCCTTCGTCCTTTTCCGCTGACCAGCCAAAACATCCTGTGGTAAGCAAGTTTTAAGGTGACGTTTAAGCGTGGGCTTTCTTTTTCTGTTGTTTGTTACCTTTCTTTGACCTCATCACTATTACGAACATTTCCTTGTTTCCCTTTTTATGAATGAAAAAATTATATAGTATCTCCATGCTTCCTCTGTTTTCATCTCACACAGTGTGATAGGTTGGCTGTTGCATCTTCTCCCATGGCATCAGTATTTAAGAACACACCATGGGTTGGAAATAAGATGAGGTAATTGAATGTTGGCATTAATACAGAGCCAGAAAAGTCGTGTGTGGTATTTATAGAATGTGGTGAGATGGCTTCTCTGGTCGTTCTTAATTATTATTTTTTATATACAGCAGTGGGCCCGGCTCATCTAACGTTGTACAGTTGTGTGAAGCTATTACAAGTTGGCATGCTGTGGACCACATTAATGAGGACCTCCAGTTGGAGCGGTAAGGTAGAGTTGGGCCTGTGGCGGCCAGGAAGCTGACAGCATCGTCCTCTGGAGAAAATGGTGAGCCAGTTTGGGTTTGGCAAGACTGTGTGTGTGTGTGTGTGTGTGTGTGTGTGTGTGTGTGTGTGTGTGTGTAAATTGTTCATACTGTATGTTCTGATATAGAGACACAGAGCACATACAAATAAATGTACATAAATGTAAACCTGGATGCAGTTTCACAAGTAAATGCAAATATAAAGCCACAGACTTTAGCAGTCACTGTCACACACAGTCACAATACAGATGAAGAGACACAGCACAAAACAGACACATGCAACAACCTGGCCCAATCTCCGACACACACAAACAAATCCATGTGGACTAGGTTAAACACCAAAAGTTCAAACCCTGCTTGTCAAAGGTCTCAGTAGTAGAGTAGTGTCGTAGAGCTGGGCAAGGCACAATGAATTGTACAAATCTCTCCTCACTTGGTTGTACACACAACCAAGTTGTACACACAACCAAGTGAGGGAAGTAGTTGTGTGAAGTATGAAAAAAGAGAGCTTGAGAGAGAAATTAAAATTCTGCCTACTCTCTGGCTGCTACACATCTACAAAGTAGCTGCGTGAAATGGACATGCTTTTCAGGTTGTCTGTGTCCAACAAGCATTCACACTTAGTCAATGAATGCGTCTTGGGCAGATAGGATAGCTATCCACTCAAAAAAGCTAAGTGTACATCAAGCATTCATTAAAATTAAATTACTCAAATCATCTCACTAAAAGAGCAATGTGGGTAAAAGATCTTGAAGATGATTAAAAAAAAATGTTTGTCTCGCTTGTAGTTCATTAATACAATTCATGCATATGTTTGGGTTAGTTTATGGATGGTTGTAAGGCTAAAGGAGATAGTAGAGATGCAAATCTCAACTGGATTTCATCCGGATACGAGACACTTGAAATGTCAAGTGGTACTGTAATGGGGTCTTAGCTTGTTGCGTCAAGCACTTTGTTTGATGGTTAGTTGTTGTTGTCAGTGTGGGGAATAAAAATCTTCCCTTTCATTCTGCTGTGGCTATTTCTGAACTTTCTCTTCTTTTCTTTCTGTCTCTCTCTCTCACACATATAAACAAACACACACCCACACAACTTTTTTTTTTATCAGCAGATTAAGTCTAGCAGTGCAGTGCACCACAGAACACCATGAAAACAGAACTTTTTAAGATATTTAAATTATTTGGGTTTTAGTGCTTAAAAGGTCTCTTGCTGTTTCCCCATAATTGTATGAGTTATCGTGTGTTGCAATGTTTGTAGCTTTTTCTCCTGTTGCTGTTATTCTTCCTCAATAGACCTTTTTCACGGCAGACATGTTGACATGTCATAGTAGGAAAAGCACAGGTGTATTCAAAACCATTAATGATGGCTGCATTCCACTTAGGAGAGGCCCTGGTATTGTGCATGCTGACTCACTGAAATAGCTAACTGGGACACTTGATGGAATTGAGCCATCATTAAGGTTATCAATTTCAGCTGTGCTTTTTCCTACTATGACAAGTCAAAATGTCTGCTGTGAAAAAGGTCTAGGAGTGTCAACTAAATGCAACATTTTTAAAAAATAAACTCATGCTGCTGTATTTTTTTTTTTCTTTTCAAAATGTACAATAAAGGATCTGAATTACAGAAGCTTTATGAACACAGAATGTCTGCATAAGCCTAAAGCAAACCATCTGAATGGCATACACTTCAAAACAATATGCCATATATCTCCACATTCATGTACAGTGTGTGATGACTGATGGGCTGCAGTGATGGCCTGTCAATAAGCAGCACAGGCAGGAAATAAAAAAAAAAAACATGCCCCCCTTTCCCCAATAGGCAGCAACATAAAGAGAGGTGGGGTGCTAGTGAGGGTGGGGAGGGCAGATAGATCATAGTAACAGCCAATAATAAATGGATCATGCTTCTATGTTTTTAAAGCCAGTGGCAGATGTATTGAATGGGAAACCTTGTGTGGGGGAGAAAATAGAGGTTTATTGATCAGACACAGCATGTCGAGTGAAGGGGGTGGGGGGGTTTGAGGCCCGTCGACCTCCAGGAAAATTATGTTCTCTCTGAGTTTTCTATTTCATAGACAGCCAAACCCCCCACCCTTCCATACACACTTCAAGTCCCTCACCCCCTGTCCCCCTGTCCGGTTTCCTGTCAACACACACACACACACACACATGTAAATATACATGTAAACACACACACACACACACACACACACACACACACACACACACCCACACACACACACACACACACACACACACACACACACACACACTGTTTGTGTAGATGGGTGGATAATGAGGAGGCCTTTAGACTGCGGCCACGTAGAGACGTAGCAGCGCTCGTTTCAGATGTTTGTTTGTGTTAAAGGTGAGGTCAAATGGGGATATTTTTGCACCCATCTTTGTTATTTTTCTTGTGGTCATTCAGAGTGCTGCAGAGTATGGCAGTAAGTTGAAAACTTCCACAGTGAAAAAGGGATTCATTGTCTGGCTACAGAATGAAGCACCACTTACCCTCCACCATTGCTTACTGTGCAGAAAATCACCTTTTGTTTTGGAAGTTTATCAACTTTTCAGGAATTGAATACTAAATAACTAGTTTTCAGTCAATGTGGCATCATTCACTCAGTTTTAATTCAGTGGAAATCTGAATCTAATTCATCTTGTAAGCTATTTGGCTTATTACTGTATTCAACTGTTTTGGTATACTTGACACATCTTACTGTTTCACTTTGATTTTGGCATCAGGTAAATATCATATAAATGTAATGGCTATTCCATCATGACTCGTTACTACTTTTTCACTCACTGTAAATAGACTCCCACTTTATTGTTTTATTGTCCACACTTTCCTCATCATTTGGACAAAATACTGTAACTGTAGCAGATAAATTACATTTAGGCATAATGTTTTCTCTCTTAAATGATTTGAATAAAAAAAATGTTAGGCGCCACTCTCGCGCCATAAAACATTTGACATACTGATGTTGTGGTGGCTATTTGATTTTCAGAAATGCACGTATTTATTTTCTCAGTTGCTCTCGCCAAGCTTGAATTCCGAAAAGGATTTTCTCTCATTTGTCTGTCCTTTCTTTTCCTGGTATTATTTTTCGTTCCTTGTCTCTCTCTCACTCGCTCCAAAACCCCAGTCGCATGCAGACTGGGTCGTCGACCAATTTAAACAGCGAGGTTTTCGGCAGCTAAACGCCGGCTAGCAGGAGTGCTGTGGTCTCTGCAGTACTTTGTCTGTGGCCACACAATTAAGGATTTAGGTGTGGCGATAGGAAGAATGTGGAAATTGGATATTGGCAGCCCGCACCCTACTAACTCTCTGTTTCTTTCCTTCCCTTTTTCTTTTCTCCACCATGTTCTCCTGTCCTTTCCTGTCTTTGTAAGTCTTCTTCTCTTTCCTGCTTTTTCTCTCCCTCTCTTTAACTTTGCCCCATCCCTTTCTGTCTGTCACTCACGCCTTCCTCTCCTCACCCTCCGGTCTCTCTCTTATTCCCCTTCTCTTCCCAAATGTCTTTTCCTCTTTTTGTCTTTCCTCTCCTCATTTCCCTATCTTACCTGTCTTTTCTCAGCCTGTCTTTCTCTTTCTTTTTCCCATCACTATATCCCCCAATTTTATTCTTAACCCTCTTCCTATCTCAGCTGCATTGAACCCACAACTCCATTCATCTGTCTGGAACAAACTGTTCTGGTTTTCCTCTTTTCTTCCTCTTCCTTTCCCCACAGACACCGAACCTGGCGAGAGAGAGAGAGAGAGAGAGAGAGAGAAAGAAAGAGAGAGAGAGAGAGAGAGAGAGAGAGAGAGAGAAAGAGGAAGGTAAATGTAGAGGGAAAGAGAAAAGGGAGCGGGAACTAAAGGAAGGGTCGGTGCATTTTAGATTGAGATAAGGACAGATGTAGAGGTAGAGAAAGCACTGCAGAAAATGACAAACTTGGTGAGGGATTTTATCCTGCATCTAGACTTTAAAAGTTGATATAAGAACAGTTTTTTAGTTAATCATCTCACTACACTTGCAGGTGACTGGTTTCAATAAATGACACATTTTCCAAGGATGATTGATTGCAGATTGTTTCAATGCATTTGCGCTGAAATTAAAATCAGGGCATTTTAAAACAGGTTTCTTCTAACAAGGTTTAATTCCTATATCCTGATTCCTATATCCTGAAGTAAGGCTGCCAAGTCTGGCTGCAACATAAAATCGCTTGCCAAACTTGTCATTTGTTTTGCCATGTGAAAGGGTGTGCATATTAATATACTGTATTTGTAACACGCACACACATGCTCGATGGTGTTTTAAGCCTCCAATGTCTTCTTCCAGGCAGCGCTGCGACCGTTGACTTCAAGGCACCTAACCCTAACCCTAACCCTAACCATTGCCTAATCCTAGAGACGTTGGGGGCTTAAAACACCGATAAACCACACGCTCACACACACACACACGCACACACACACACGCACACACACACACGCACACACACACACGCTCACACACACACACACACACACACACACACACACACACACACACACACACACACACACACACACACACACACACACAAACTTTGACATGCCATCTGTAACCTGTGCAGCAGCAATGGGAACCTATCCATCAAACAGAACCTCATTTGGGCCTTCCTGTTATAGGATTTTCGTTTCCCACTTTGTGTTCACCATAGAGTCACCCTGTGTTTAATCAGATGTTGATTGCTTTTTTAAGCTTATGAGAGTATGAAAAGGTAAAACTAGATGCTACGGTTGCACATATATGCAACAGATCTACATGTTCTCTTAAATACCCAAGTAAAGACATTTTATAACGATGCAGAAACACAACACATGCACACACAGACACTAATGTACATGCTGGTATATTACTGTAACAGAAATGCAGAAAAACACAGGTACGAACTGCCACATGAACAAAGATACTCACAGTGACATGGATTGGAAAAATGAATGAAGAAAAAGCAACAACATATGTCTTGTAAGAATGGACCACCATCTGTCATTCACTCTATTCTCCCATGTGGTGTATTGGTGATTGTGGTGGAAAAATCTTCCATAGATGATCAGTTGGTGATGTTGTGATTGTTAAGGCCACAGGATATGATTCACATCATTTTCATACTCATCAAACCATTCAGTGGCCCCCCTCTGACAAGCATCTACATTCATTTTGTTTCTCCATTTATTCATACACAAATATACCAAAACAGTATAGACAGAGTGACACACATACATGCATATTTTAAATACTGTATTTATATAAATGTTTTCCTCTGTCATTGTCTCTATTCTATCTTGCTAAATCCACACGTACACGCACGTGCACAAAGAAACAGACACACACGTGTTGTAACTTGAAGGCTCAAAGGGACTTGAACTGCACCTCGAATATGACGAAATGCAGCCTGGAAGAAGCATTTCCAAAGAAAATTCCAGCAAGGACCAAATAAACTGCTTCAGCTATGACTTATCAAACCCACAACAAGACCATTTTGCCTTTTGACCCATAAACTTTCCCTATTATCCCCCAGACTGTCACCAACTTATGATCCATGCTCTATAAAACCCTTCCATTTATCACCTCCAATTAAATCAATTATCATTGCAGGGATCGGATCCCGACAAATCACAGCGGTCGATGGGCAGGTAGGCTCGGGCTAGCGGGGGCATTCGGACAGACAAAATGAGACAGCAGACAGATAGAGTCATCCTTCATGGTAAGTGGGATTGTCCTGACGCAGGCTGAGACAGACCCTGAGGTGTAATGGACCTCTTTGCCTTGACTTCCTCTGGCCTCAGCGACAGTGTAGGGTGGAAAGCAGACCTGGGTCAAACAGCGGCTGAATAGATTTGATCCAAAGTGAAATAGCTGCCATTTTCAAATTAAAAAAAAATTATTGATGGCACAAATCTCAAATGCATTCATTTTCAAAGGTGCAGTATTAACTTTTCATATTAGATAGCAAAGTAAACAAGACATATTCATAACACTTTGTCTAACAATGTGTATGTGCAACACATTCTCATGAAAGGTGAACAGGTTCATAGAATATCCTTTGAAGATTTATGCACAACAATTTGTGTGATATCCTACGATATAGCCCTTTATAATTTGTATTAGACCAAAGGGATATAGTGTTCACTGCGGACAACTTTTGTGCTTCTGGTGTGATACACAATGTTGCACACTAACTTACTATTTAGATGGTGATGCTCAACACCTTGATTAGAACCACAACAAAACTTCCAGAGAGAAAAGGAAATTAAGGATCTGAATAATAATAGACAAGTTACCCCCTGAGTACCCTTCAGAACAGTGTCTGGTTTACCGTCATGTATGACAATAACTGGTGGATGGCCAAGGGCATTACAGCAGACCATGAAGATGTAAAAGTTTAGTTTTTGCATTTGCATCGACTTTACATTTCCATCTAAAACAAAACTTTAACTTTCTGTGGAGTTATAGTTTTAACCCAATAATAACAATTAGTTTCACAAATATCCAGAAGGAAGGCAGACCTTGGTCTTAAAATGCCTTCATTAGATGAAGGGACAGGGGAATAGACAGAGAGAGAGACAGGGAGATGAGAACACATGGGGTAAAAGGGATTTCCTGAGGCGATGGTATCAATACGTTTAACATGCCCTCTCTGTTTTACTATCGCACCACTGAGTTCCCACCCTCCTTCCCCACATAAAACACATCATCGGGTCCTTCCTGTCCTCGGCAGCTTGCAAAGATGTTGACGGATGTTGGTTTGGACTCAAGGATGGGGATGGTTGCCAAAAGCTAAGTCTTATCTTCTCCTTAACTTGCGTCATGTTTGAGAAAAAAGAGAGGAGAAAAGAAACACCACAATGACCAGAGGGCTACAACATGTCATGGTCGTTTTATATTGCAAATAACATTTTGTGACTTAAAAAGAGCAAGCAGGGAAAGTCGAAAATGATTGCAAGTGTATAAGGATTGTTTCCAAATGTATGTACCTCTGACTGATAGCTTGAGAACACAATGGAAAACAGAGACAGTTTACATATTGTTGTAGTTTCCAAAAGGCACAGATACATCTTTACAGGTGCTGCATAGTAAGTATCTGCACCAAACAGTGAATACCCGCACTCTGCTTGGTCGTTCCTTATTCTTCTTCTCCAGACATGTTTAGAGTAGAAATGGTCTTTCAGGTAGGCTTCACAGTGCAACAGTGCATCTTTTTTTCAGGTTGTTATACTGTCACATCAAAATTCTTCAATCAATTCAGAAGTCTTTTTCCAAGTACAACAATGAAAAAAACATGTTGCTCCACTGCACTTACTTGTATTTACATTACATGTCATTCAGCTGACGCTTTTATCCAAAGTGACTTACAATTGCTATATATCAGAGGTTGCACAGCCTCTGGAGCAACTAGGGGTTAGGTGTCTTGCTCAGGGACACATTGGTTGATGTATTGCAGCGGGAATTGAACCCAGATCTCCCACACCAAAGGCATGTGTCATATCCACTGTGCCATCACCACCATCCTGTTTATTCTCCACTTCACAAGTCTGTAAAACAAGATTACATCACAGCAGTTTGTCAAAGAGAAATCTATTGCAAATCTAAGAAACTACTTTAAAAATATCAGGCAATGTCAATAATTTTCCAGGGTAAAGCCCTCTGATGAATTTTACAGTACATTATACCCTCTCTCAGACATGTTAAAGACTAGGAGAGGATTTTCATTGATTTTATTTTCTTCAGTCAAAGTATTTTCATATCGTGAAAATGATTAATTGTATTGATTTGTGATTAATTTCCGCCCATTGGTTGTAACGAGATTCTGTTCTCAGGCAGTACGAGAGAGAATGGGGGGCAGAGAAGAAAACAGAAACTGTCAGAAACAGGGTAAGAGAAAGATAGAAAGACAGAGTGATAGAGAAAACGAGAAAAGAGTGAAACTGAAAACGAGAGAAAGAAAAAGGGAGGGAGAGTGAGGTTGAGGCCTGTGGTGGATTGTGGGCTGGGGCTGCTGCTGTCTCAGCATAGTCAGCCGACCGGTCTAGCCTGAGGTGATATGTTTTCCTCAGGAAATATCTGGGGAGGCTAGTGGGTCTAGTGCTGGGAGCCTGCCGGCTGTGAGCAGCCAGAGAGGGTGGGAGGTGGTGGGAGCGGGGCTGAGGGCTTAGGGCAGCCCCAGGAAAAGACTCCCTTCCTGGGGTAGAGACAGAAGTGAGGCAGGCAGAAACACAGAGCTTCAACATGACAGAGCTTTGACAATGCTGTCATGCAAGGTGCATAAACTGTAGGTGCTGAGTGGTCAAAATACATTAGACAAAAGTAATACTAACATATTTTCCTAGTTAAGAGTTTTGCCAGCAGAGCATTGCCTTTTTTCCTTTCTTGTTTTTTCTAAACGTTCTGTATTTTACAGCAAAACCACAATGTTAGACATGGACATATTGCTTTTTTCAGATTAAATACATGCATCTGCAAAACAGTATATGTTTCCAGAATAAAAATGAGACAGATTTTTTACTGACGCCCATACATTCTGACATAGAACAACTGTGTTTTAACATGTACCACAGTCATACAACTCACTCAACACATCAATGCTCAAGTAAACTTTCAAAAAATGATACAGTGATATTTTTATAAAATGCAAGTTATTTACATATTTTGAGCATTCTGTCAAATACTGCATACTGTAGTTGTATTCAGCTTGATCCTGAGCATACAGGAATGCTTTCAACACAGAAAAGAACCGTGCTTGCTATGCTTGGCTAATTCCCAGTTAAAAGAAATAAACCTTAAACCCTTCAGATGGGATGGTTACCATGTCCATGTCTGTTTAAATGAAGTGTTTATTATGCCACATGAATAGCCATCTGCATTTCATGTGCAGATTGTTAGTCTCTGAAATGAAGCAAGTTTCATTCCAAAATTAATTTTTCACCACTGGAAAAAGTGTCTCCTCTTACAAAATAAATAACAGAACATTTAAAGGAGGGTAACTGAAACTCTAGAGACACTGAACAATAAATATTTGACAATCCTTTGTTTTCATTTCAAATGATGTGAAACACTGCTCCTGGTGTAATTAAAAACAATTTATTTTTATCTGATGATTCTGCATGTCTAGACTATTCCCCATTATCTGGTACTGTTCTCTGCCGTGATGTCAGTGTTTTCCAGGAAGTATTTGAATAGTTTATTAGCTATTTTCTCCTTGAAATACATACCTCATATTTAATCAGTGAAGGATACAAAATAAAAGACTCCAGACTGGGAAAGAAAACTCATGTTCAGCTCTCCAGAGTCTACAAAAGCCCCCACAGCAAGTCCACATGTTCAATGTGTGTTTGTTTATGTAGATACAGGTGTTTATGGATGACTGTGTGTATATATATAGCCCATCAATAAATCTGTGTGAATATGTAAAATGAGCATGTGTGTTTCTGTAATTGTGTTTCATGTAATTCCTCCCCTGTGCAAATTCTAGCAGAAGACTTCCAGGATCCCCATTTGTTGATCACAGAGGGATAGGATAGGAGATTAGGCCTGGATTTCCATGTTTCAAACTTCTTTAAACAGCCAGCAAAGAGGGGCAGGATGTATATAGAAAATAGCTCACACATACATAAAGTCACAACCACACAAGCATATGTAGAAATACCCTCAAATGGGGTGTACAGTACACATTGTTAAGGAAGAATGCTGTGTTTGCATTTTGAATTCTGGGATGTAATCATAATTTTCACAGAATATAAAAACCATATGAGGAATTACTCTTGAAGGAAAGCAGGTGACAAGTTCTTTGGCAAGAGGAACATCAATATTGAAATATCAGAAAATCCTTTTCTTGCAATCTGTGTCTTGGAGATAATTTTGGTCAGCAGTGTGCATTAAAGTATTACGTACATTTCCATCACTTATTATATGTTTGTAATTCAATAATATAATATTCTGATATGGGGCACTTTGCATAATGACTGCTTTAACCTTTGATATATTAAGTATCATTTTTGATGCTAATACAACCGCTAGAAAGCAAATATTGATGTAAACAATGTAGGTTTCAAATTCTTTCAAAAATCATCTCTGCAAATGTTTTATGAGGAGGGAAATACATTCAACACATTTATTAGGGCCTCAAGGACACACAATGCTCACACAATCCTCTTCAGTAGAAACAGTAAGATCCTCTTTATAACATTATTCAACAGTAGTTATTGCACAACAATACTGGAGTGCTACTAGTTATCGTGACCTAAGACTCATTTGTTTACAGTACGAAGGACTCATAATAATACAGAATACAAAATCTCAATATCCTCAGTGGTTACCACGCATTTCCTGGTTTCTAGGTGTTGCTGTTGAGGAAAACAAGCAAAGTTTTCCTCGTTGACGGGTGGCTGTTTACTGTAAGGCAGGTTTTGAAGCCAAAGCAGGTGAATGACTCAGTGGTTGGAGAATCTTCTTGCTGCTCAAACAATACAACCAGCCAGTAAATAGGAAACCACCAAATCACGGTGAGAGGAAACAATGTTTTTCTGTAGTGTATTAGTGCATACGTCTTTGTCTGTTGGATTTTATGTTGCTTTCGTTGGTGTCTGTGTGTGAATCAGTTGGATACATATGTGTGACTCTATGCATTTAATTGATGTGTGCTTCTGTAACTGCCAGCAATCATGCACAAAAATGTAAATCAGTTATTGTGTGTTTAGAAAACATTTAGTCACCTTTTTCTTTTTGAGTGAGTGTGCATGCCTAAGTGTGTCATAGCAGGATACAAATTACATCTTCATTATTTGTTTGTGTATGCATCTGTATGTGTTGCTGATCCAGTTCCTCCTGGCTATCTCAGGAAGAGACAGAAAGTCCAGCTCCAGTCATGATCGATGTGCTCCTGTGTTCAGAGGAAGCAACATGTGTGTGAATGTATGAGTATGTGAGTGTGCAGTGTGTGTGGAGGGAAAGGGGAAAAGTTATTTTGGAACTGTCCAGACGGAAATGGGACCGAACCCAAGGAGGATGCAGATAGTGTTGTCAACTCACACACATGCACGCACACACACAGACACACACACACACACGCACACACACACACACACACACAGACACACACACACACACAGACACACACACACACACACACACACACACACACACACACACACACACACACACACACACTGTACAAGTGCTCCCATATACAACAAAAATAATTTGCGAAGCTACATTGTGGCTGTGTTGTGTTGACATGTGCCTCATTACTGTGCAAACAATGACCACACTCACACGCGATCAGACAAACATACACCTGCATCTTAAATAAAATAGTAGGGCTGTGGGCCAACAATGAAATGATAATGAAAGATTGAGGAAATGATTTTGGTAATAGGCCCGCTCTGTCTCTTGCTCCACACAAACACACACAGACACACACACACACACACACACACACACACACACACACACACACACACACACACACACACACACACACCCACACACACACACACACACACACACACACACACACACACACACACACACACATACACACACACACACACACACACACACACACACACACACACACACACACACACACATTACTCTGCCACTGTATCTCTTTCATACCTCTTTTACACCTAAACTCCATGTTTGATGCGGTATAATGAAAAGTTTTACCTGTACAGTATATACAAGACATTTCTTCACACCACTGCAAACCATTGAATTATAATAGATGATATAATATAATAATATACTGTGTTTGCTTAACAGTTGTTGAATTTAATTTAATTTTGGCAAACAATAAAATGAAAGGCATCAACTGTTGACTCTATTAATTTACTCTATCACTCTCTCTTCCCGCCTAACTTAGTCAGCTGACGGAGGGCGTTCAGTCTTTCAGTTCAACCCATTCTCATGAACGGGTAAGTATGATAGCGTACAAAAACGTATGGACAAATGTTGGTCAAGTCAAGTCAAGTGGGTTTTATTGTCATTTCAACCATATACACTGTATATAGTGAGACGAAACAATGTTTCACCATGAATCAAGTGGTGTTACATTTAAAATATATAAAAACGACATTTGAAACAGGCTACATTTAGTGCATACACATTATAGATATACATAAAGTGCAATTACTACTTAAAGTAGAGCATTTAAGACAGACAAGGGACAGGACAGACAACAGACAACAAAAGACAGGGCATAAGTAGACTTGTAACAGAGCACTGATTGTTAGGTTCACAGTGAGATGGAGGTAGAATATGTAAGGGATAATCACCTCAAGGCAGGGCAATAAACAGTTTGATATGCCCGGCTTGTGGACGGCTTACCAACAAACTGTTTATTGCCCTGCCTTGAGGTGATTATCCCGTTTATTCTACTTCTTACTTGCCAACATAATAAAACAATTCAAATACTTTAATAATTATGCTTTTTCTTATTCGTATTGCATGCTTATTAAATGTATACTCTGTTTGAGTTCATCTCCCTCAAAAAGTAGTCCCCTTTAGAACTATGGTGAATACCGTTAGCTCAGCTGTAGCTGAAACAATAACTCTGTTTCCCTGGTTACGCCTGACGGTTTGACTAATACCTGGAACAATCATTCCCATCCATCAGGTTCTTATGCAACGCAAACGTTGTTCACTGCTCCAGGAATTAAGAAGGACCTTAGATACGACTTGCCTGCCTTAGCAACCAGAGCTATTTATAGTCCGCTCAGCTGATAGAACCCTTCATCTCAGCTACGAGCCAGAAAGCTAACGTTATGCTAGCAAGATCCAAAGTCAATAACATTGTGTACAGTTGGCAATCAGTAAAAATAATTTGACAGTATGTTGAACAACAAGACAAGCTAGCTATCCAGCCATGTCATTGTCCCGAAAACAATATAACAACTTTTACGAAGAATTTGATCCGCGATTTGTAACGTTACTGTCGGCCGCAGCCTGAAGTAGCGACCACACAAGGCTGCATCTGATCACTAGCTAGCTAGTTTAACGTAGTTGCTACATTGTACATCAAATGATCAAACATGCATTCCTTATTCCAAATAATGTTTATTTGCAGTAAATGTATAACAAAATTATTGCGATTCAGGCGATTCATTTATGTGTATTAAACTGGACATTCCCATTGATGGTAAAATGAGACATAGAGAAGGGAATAGGGAAATTCATGGCAGAGAAAGATGAATTCGACAAGGTAGGCTGAGAGGATTACGCAGCTTGGGGGGGGAGAGACCATGCTTGCTGCGGAGGCCTGTGGGGTGCGGACAACACCCGACTCCAAACTTTTTTGTCCGTGTTGGATGGCGCCCAGTAGCTTTTGAGGCTGGATTTACACCTGCAAAAAAATAAAATAAAAAATGTATATTTGCAGTAGGCTTCAGGTAGGCTTCAGGTTATTATTACCACAATGAATGTATAACCTAGGCTTAGGCTTACCTGTGTCCCGTAACAGACATGATTTGTCTGGACTCCAGCCCGGCCTCAGACAGACGACGGACAGCCGTGCTTCTAAGACTGTGGTTGGTGTATCTGGTGGTCAGACCAGCTGCTTTGGACAATCGTGGAAGCATGTCCCCCAGGTAGTTCTTCCCCATCGGCTGTGTGGAGTACCAGAGATGTGGTTGCGTGTCCTTCAGTGGATGGAGGTAGAAGGCGGTGACACCCGGCGGACGTCTGGCGAGATATTTTTTGAAGCTCAGGACTGGACATCTGGGGTTGCCTGGCTCCGCATACATTGCACCTCGGAGGTTTTCCTTGTTTGGATCATTTGTATTTTTGTGGTTCTTCGTCTCCGGATTGAACAACAAACTAATGTATTCATCCCCGGCGTCATCCACTTTTATGGCGAACGCAGTCAGCTCCCGAGTGCCCTCCCTGCCTCGCCTCGCCAAGCAAAGCTGGAGGTCAAACCAAACTTTGGAGACTAGACCTAACGGGGTGTCCGGGGAGAGAGCTGTGGATTCACGCAGCAATTTCAGGTCAGCCTCGGTGACGTGGGGATGGTGTTTCGCCTTGTCTTGGCCATTCTTTCGATGGGTTTTCACTATGGATTTGAACACCCTGTTGCTGGTGGTAAACTCACTGTCCGCATATAAATTGAACCTTGAGAAATGATGGTTCAGTGAGACTCTGATGGCGGTCATCATTGCCACACTGTATGGCTTGCCTACTGCGCTTTGAACTGTAGCATAAAACGTCTTAACAAATCGTTTAGTTCTTCGGCGCTGCAGGTGTCTAGGTCAGATGTCACTGTCAGTCTACCCTTCTGGTGGCTCTTCCACTCGGTGAAAACCTTGATAGCAAAGGCAGTTGCCTTTTTCATGTTTGGTTCAAAGGCCCCCGACTTCAATTGTACGCAGCTCCTCATCTGTCAGATCTCGGAAACGGGTACCCTGGCTCTTGACTTTTTCTGTTGTCATTCCGTCGTCCTCGTCGCTCTTTAACCAGTCCTCAAATGTCTTCCCTACTCCAAATATATTAAAATTGTTTGTACTTGTCATTCCGTCGTCCTCGTCGCTCTTCAACCAGTCCTCAAATGTCTTCCCTACTCCAAATATATTAAAATTGACAATTCATTTGTCCATTTTTAAAACACTGTAGGCTAACGTTTAGAACTACGGCGAATAACGTTAGCTCAACTGTAGCTAACGTTAATTAGTTTCTATAGCAACCACACAAGGCTGTATCTGATCACTAATGTTAGTTTAATAACGTAGTTGCTACATTGTATTTTGCTTGCGAAACATTTTAGAAACTTTTTTAAACAAGGCTTATTTTTAGAATGGACCTCATGTTTGAAATTTCTGTGATAGAAAAAAAATACAAGCGGCATATTGATCTACTATTTGATGACGCTGTACTCAGTCAGCGGGCAATATGCCGGGTTAATGCCCTCCTCCCAGCCAATCAGAATCAAGCATTCTTAAACAAAGTAGAATAATAAATAGAATTATAGAATTTAGCAGCAGAGAAAAGGTGCAGGAGTGCATTTCAGTTCAGTGTGAAAAATTTGCATCATGTTTTGTTGTTCAACAGTCTGACTGCCTGAGGGAAGAAGGTCTTCCCCATTCTGGAGGTGCGGGAAGTTATACTGCGGTACCTTCTACCTGATGGCAGTAAGGAGAAGAGTGCATGGGACGGGTGTGTTGTGTCCTTAACAATGCTTATGGCTTTGTGCAAACAGTGGGTGTTGTAGATGTCAGAGAGGGAGGGAAGAGAGGCCCCAGTGATCTTTTCAGCCGTCCTCACAATCCACTACAGAGCCTTTCGTTCTGCAGCAGTGCAGTTACTAAACCATGCTGTGATGGTACTGCTGAGGATATTCTCAATAGTCCCTCTGTAGAAGGTTGTCAGGGGATAATATCTCACGAAATTACAGCAACCGGTTACCCAACAGTTAAGTTTAGCCACAAAAAGGTGACTGTAATGCTAGTTCGTGACCAGTGTTGACCAGTGTTAAGTATAATAGCGTTACTAACCCATTGTTGCAACGCCGTTATCGTTACTGAGAATGTAAAGTGGCGCGTTACTACAATTTAGTTGTCAGGCTTTGGCTACACATCAGCTGCCTGGAGAGAGCAGGGGTGGGGATGATGACACCGTTGCAAATGCGATGATGATTGGCTGGGTGGACGGATGCCCTGCTCACACTGTCTCACTGCACGCTCTGACTACCACTAAACACAAGACAGCGACATTGGCGACGAGCCAGGGAAATTCAAAGGTAGCGTTCTCGAACTGGAAGTACCGGCACTACTTCTCGCTCATTGAAATTAAAGGCAAGAATGTTTATGTAACATGCACACTATGCCCAGGAAAAAAGACTTTGTCCACGTCTGCCTCAAGCAACTCGAATCTTATGAAGCACCTCACATCAACACATGCTAACACGACACTTGTTGCTGCTGCTGAACATTATTAGGGCCCGAGCGCCGGCACCGGCGAAGGCCCTATTGAAACTGAAGGAATTATTATTTTCTGCAAATGAATTGGCTTTTTGAGGGGCTTAACATATTCAAAAACTCACCGAAATTGGCAGGCGCATGAAGTCTGGTGAAAATTTACGTATTTTACGGGTTTTGGGAAAAGGCGCACAAAAATGGCTCGCTAGTGCCCCCTACAAAACTTAAAAAATTGAGCCCCTGCAGTGCGTTTATCGTAGACTCACGAAACTTGGTACCCATATGTAGCATGTAAAGACGTATAAAAACGTCATTAGAGCCATACCCTAAACCCAACAGGAAGTCCGCCATTTTGATTTCAAAGTTCGAAATTAGTGCGATTTTGGGCATTTCCACGTCGTATTTTAACGAACTCCTCCTAGAAATTTCATCCGATCAACTTCAAATTTGGTCTGTGCCATCTTAAGACGTTAAAGATGAAAAGTTGTTAAAAGAAAATCTTTTCGTCATAGGGCGTGGCTGTGGCGGGGCGGCCATTTTGTGCGTTTCGCCGCCGAAACAGGAAGTGGGTGTAACTCGAGTGTACATTGTTCAACTGGCTCGAAACTTTTCAGGATTCATAACACTCTAACTCTGAGGACATTTACTGGACAAAATTTACTCAAAGTCATAGCTCCCCCTAGTGGCAACAGGAAGTAGGCCTTAAAGTCAAGGTGCTATACTTTAACGAACTCCTCCTAGAGATTTCATCCGATGGACTTCAAATTTGGTCTGTACCATCTCAACACCTTAAAGATGAAAAGTTACTAAAAGAAAAACCTTTCATCAGACGGTGTGGGCGTGGCGGCCATTTTGAAGAAGTTGTTGTAACTTGAGTGTACGTTGTTGTATCTGCCCGAAATTTCTCAAGATTGACAAGGGTCCAGGCCTGAGGACATCTACAGGCCAAAATTGACTTTTGGTCATAGCGCCCCCTGCTGGCAACAGGAAATGCGCCTTATATGACAAACATCATCCGATTTACATGAAACTTATAATGTGTGGTCTACATGTGATACTGAGCCGCCCCCTATACGTTAACCACGCCCCTTTATCGGACCACGCCCCCTTTCATAACATTTGAACCATTTAAGGTTCGACCATTTATTATAGTATTGTGTGAGGTATAATTGAACTCAGCAGAGAGTTCCTTCTTCATTGGTGATGGTTTGGCCCGCCCCCTATGCTTAAGGCACGCCCCCTTTCATAGCATTTGAACCGTTTAAGGTATACCCTTGTGTGAGGTATCATTGAACTCAGCAGACAGTTCCTTATTCATTGGTGATTGTTTGGCCCATCCCTCTGTACTTAGCCACGCCCCCTTTCATAAATAGTGACCCGTTTAAGGTAGAGTCTTGTGTGAGGTATCATTGAACTCAGTGGGGAATTCCCTTTTCATTGGTGATGATTTGCGGTGTCTGAGTGCTGCGCAAATGCACGGTCGCAAGGAGCGGCATCCGCCAGTAACCCCGACGCACGCAGAGGCGCGAGGGCCCTTCCATCGCTGCTTGCAGCTTTAATTTATATTTGTTATTGTTGTTACTGTACTGAAAATTTAAGAGTTGGATAGTGTTCTGTTTATTGTGCAGTAGGCCTAATATACAGTTACAGAGATTTGCACTACTTAATGGCCAGATTTTCCTTTGTTTCTTTTTACCCAAGTTTACATTTGTGTCTTAATTTTGCACTTAAATTTTATTTTCAATATTTATTTTTATACGTTTTTATTTTTATGCATATCATATGGCAGGCTGCAATCTATTGAGTTCAAATAAATACCAAATGTTCTAAAATACTGTATATAGTGTTTTTATTCTCATTCTCATTCAGTTAATATAAACATCTTTGACGTTAAAGATGTTATAGAACGTAATAGCATTATAGAACATAAAAATACTTAGTTACTTAGTTACTTTGCTGAGTAACTAATTACTTTTACAATGTGGTAACTGAGTTACTAACTCAATTACTTTTTGGGAGAAGTAATTTGTAACTGTAACTAATTACTTTTTTAAAGTAAGATGACCAACACTGTTCGTGACAGAGGTCGTGACAGTTAAGTTAAGCCAACAAAAGACAAATGAAAGCCAAAAACTCCTCACACATTTTTTTTATCTTCTATCTATGAGTATACTGAGCAGACCAAAGTAGAAAGCCAATATATACAAGGGTTAATAATACCATAATTATCTATTAGATTATGTAGAAATTCTTCATATTATAGCTGGCCATTGTGAATACTGCATTTCCCCCTGGCCAGGAAGCTGGTAATGTGTGTTGTGCAATTCAGACTGACTGTAAACTACTCTATATATCCTGCATCACATTTTCTGTCTGAAACAGTTAACTGAGACACACTCAAACAGCATCTGCCTAGCCTCTCTCTATTTCCTCTCAACCCAAATAGTAATAAATTCATTTCTGAATTTCTCCAACTGACAAAGTTGATATTTTAAAATCTGAAAAACTGCTTTGGTAAATCAGAATTAAAGGATAAAAGGTTTAAAAAAAAACGCCCGGGTTTTGTGTGACACTCATTACTCTAAATAGGAAAGATACAAATATCTTCCAGTATCATTTTCTATGTAGGTGGCTGGTATTCTTAGTTCCTTCATGTGTTATTTTTTATTTGCCTTGAGAGAGGGGATCATAAATCGTTACAGGGAAAGTCAAACTGGAGGAGTTTTTCCGCTAAAAATACTCTCAGTTTCCGTTGTCAGGGGTGAGAGGGCTTCACGTGTGGTCTCACCTAAAAGAAAAGAGGTAATATCACAGCTGGAAGTTGGTGAGCCTTGTGGTTAGTGCACAAACAGAAACCAAATCTCATTTCTCCCCAATAAAAAGGAAAAAGAGATCATGTATCTTACACTCTTTTGGAGTGAGAGAGATATGTTTTTGCTGACAGCTTTTGAGGTGAGACACAACTTTTCATATGGATCTTGTATCTTCAAAAAACGGCAGCCATGGAGAGTGTTTGCTTGCAGGCAAATCTACCCTCTTTTTGTCCTTTGAGAATCCCACCCCCCCAACGGCATCTTTTCATATCCAGTCCAGCGTCATAAGTGGTGGTCGAACCACAATGTTTTCTCAGGGCGGTTGGTTACACTGTTCTCCTCCCGTGGTTGCTAGACCATGGCAGGGGAAGAAGCTTGTTCAACATGTTTCCCGTTTAAAAAGACATGTCTGCTCCCTCCTGCCCACTCCAATACCACCCAAGTGTTTGGGAGCCTCCTACACCAAGTGGGAGTAGGCAAAATGTATGTGAAATGAATCTTGTGACATCACATGATTTAGACTGCTTCAAATACAGACTGCCGATGTACGTCGGGTGCTGCAAATAATAATTCGCCTCAAACTGTGGTGGTCCATAATCTGGGATGCATTAGAAATATCCAACCACAGAAGCACTTGGTTCCACAAGACAAGAGAGGTACAAACATTTAAACACACAGAAGAGAGAAGGTTCTTCAATGAATATTCTAAAGCTTATTGCTGCTGCTGTAAGAAAAAGCAGGACAGTGAGACAGACAGTGCACATAAGTCACTCACTCTACTAGGCGCCGTCAAGGCTATGAGGAGCGCTGTTGTCAGGAACAACATTCTGAGAGAGATTTGTGCCAGAGGCTCAAAAGGGGAACCCCCGAGCCTGGAGCACTGGGATTACATCCCATAAAGGTGCTAGAGAACACACAAAAAGGTTTCTGTCGTCTGATCCCCTTCAACAAATGCTTCACTAAGGGATGCGCAAAACCCCATCTCTTAGCAAAATCATTATCCATCAGTGTCTGAGGGTAGGTTAACACGAGAGGCAGAGGACACAAGGTGGTGTCCGAGCCTTTCTCGCTGGAAAGCAGACCGACGTCAAGCGTAACACGCTGAATGAATAAGGCCGCTAGGTCGGTTTGATGTTTGGCGGGGGATACCGCCGCGGGGAAGGAGGGCGGTACGGGGGAGCTGGAGCCGGGGCTTGGGGAGGCACAGCCGCAGCATGCGGGGTGCCGTCTCCTTGAGCTGACATCTTGGTGCCGCTATTGTGGCCAAGGCGCTGCTCTCCAGGAGGTGTGTCTCTGCATCCCCTCCACTATCTATAGTTTGTGGCTGTCCAAGGTGCGGTCCAAACAACCCACCAGGGGCAATGGGACCGTCCAAGAGCACACATCTGCTATTGGCTGGGAGTTGTGACCTGGGCAGGCAGATGTTCCGCTGTGAAATGTGCAGCCAGATATCGCTATAACGTCGGGGGACAGCCAAAGGCTTAGCAGTCAGGGCGGAGACAGCAGAGCGATGTTGTTCTGCGTCGTGGTCACCTAGGCGGCACACAGGTGCGTGCGGTCAGTGAAGCGAGTATGGACCTGGTCCCGGGGAGATGGTGATGTGGTCTTCCGTCGGCAGAAAAAAGTGGCCTTCGGAAGCAAGATGGAAACCAGGCTCTGCCACAGTGGCGGGACTGCTGGGAACTCCGTTTCCATGTCTCCTTGGACCTTGGTGAACGGTGCATAGCGAGACATTGGTGCCGTCCATCTCCCAAGTTCGGAGAATGCTTATTCAGCATTCACACAGGTCGAGAAAAAAAACCTTAGCGGTGGGCAGGGAGCCCGCCTGATGCGGAGGAGAAAGCCGCTGATGCAGTGCTCCCCTTCTGGGACGGAGACTGCCGCAGTGGCAGGGCTCCGTAATCCTCTTCTGTTTCGAGTTCCAGTTCTCCCAACGGGGAGGAGGGAGAGCCGGTGCTGGCTAGAGAACCATCTCTGGGGGGATCCAAGTCAGCGGACTCTTGCCCGCCAAAGAGATCCCTTTCCGGGATGTCTGGGTGTTGCCGCTTGTGGTATCTTTACCTTACCTGACTGTCCGCCCGGCTGCCATCGTCTGCTGCTTCAGTTCCTCCGTCGGTAAGTGAGCGCAAAACTGCTGGCGGCCGGCGGGGTGCCAGCCCGGCGAACGGGGCCGAGGCATGCCTCGCAGCTCGGGTGGAGATCTGGCGACAGGATGTAGCCGGTCCATCAGTACACAGGCGGACACCGCTGTTCTTTGAAGTCTTCAAACTGCTTGTCGCTGAAGAAAAATACGGAGCAGATCACTGGTCTCGCAGCTGTAATATACAGTAACTGTGGACGTAAGACAGGCCCGTGCAGGGCACAAGTGCGTGAAAGAAAACTTCACGACTGCGCGAGGGATAAACCCAATAGCAACAGCTCTTAGAGGGCGAAGCCTATACGAAATAGAACGTGAACTTTTCTCCAAGGCCGAGTGGTCAAGCCTATACAGCCCAATACAGCGCACCGCCTTTGTTCATAGCACTAGGGTTACAATGTGTGATCTTCATTCTCTGCTACACCTCAGTGATATAGGCTATGAAGCGATGCAGACATTAAACATACACCCATCCTCAACGGTCCAATCTGTCACTGTGTTTATTACAGTCTTGGCCACAATGGGACTGACCTTCACCAAAACTCAATGGATTGTATGACACACACAAACCAATCCATCCACAAAATCACCAGGCTTTGCCATCAGCAAGCTCATCGAGCGTATCACCTCACTATTACATGATAAAAAAGAAACCTACCCTGTAGTAAACACATTTGTAGTACTTTTGTAGCTCTGTGCACATACACACAAAAATAAGTACACATGCATATTTTCTCCAGCTTAAGATTTGTAAGATCTTACCAAGTATTAACATATGGTACTTGTACTTGAAATGTAACCAACAATGGTGGGTTTGACTAATTTAATGCCAACAATTTCCCCTGGAATTAAATGATTTTGTGGTTGTAAGCAATTGAAACAGCTTTCAGACTTTAGATCCATCCCCGGATTAATGTTAAGGCCTATAAAGGATTACTGAACAAACCCATACATGATAATAGCAGAGGTAGACAATAGGGCTGACTGAAGCTTAATACAAGACCAATCCTACTCACACTTCCCCAAGTGTTTTACATATAAAACCTTCAGTCTCTCTTATCTTTGGTTGATTATCACTGATGCTAAAGCTTTCCGTATACATATAATACCTACACTAACAGGTCAAGTTCCACTGTCAGTATAAAAGAGTCCTTTTCTATTTATTACATAGAGTGCCTGTGACCTCCACACCACAGCTCAGGAGACGTTGTTAGATTCCTCTTATTTGGATGAAGGAAGTCAATTAATTCATAAATACTTTAGCACGTTTACAGTAAGGCAAGGGGAAGATGGCTCTTGATTGATCCCACTAACACATCAGCCCTCCCCGTCCCTCCATGTGGAGTACCTTAATGAACCAGGGGCTTTTCTTAACCAAGAATAATGCAATCAGAAAACAGAAGAAAACATAATGATTTTTACCCTCAGTTAAGTGGGGAAGGACTTGGAATATGAATTGGCTTGCTGTAAGGAGGATGTCAGGGGCCGGTAATTAGTATCTGATGAGTATTAGTGATGGTAATTATTCAGTGTAAAAAAAAAAAAAGCATGGGAATAAATGATCCATTAAGAGCACATAGAAAACAAGATGTAAGGGTTTTTGTGGAAAAGAAAGGAGAAGCTGGATGGATCCAGATCCTCTGTTCTGACCTTTGAGGAAATTTGGTGAAACAGCAGAAAAAAGTGACCTCATTTTTTACAGCACTAAGATGGTCACAGCTATGTCGACCCAAACAGACCTTAGCATCACAGAACTCAGCAATTCACAGAAGTAATTTTCACTCTCTGGTCACAAACAAGAAGTGATAATGCAGAATCTGTAAAAGAATATCTTTTAAAAAAAAAGAAAGATTTTCATCATCTTTCTTCTGTCTTTAGAAAAACAACCACCATATTTCATAGGTGCTTGACAGGGAAACTGGTAATTGAACGGATTAATCTTTTAGCTTAGCAGTAGAAGAGAAACCCCTTCCATTGGAAACAGCTTTCCTATCAGGAAAGTCCATGCTCATTGGGCTATTACGCCTACTTAGGGTTATGAATTACCGGCAGCCAAGCAATATCTCAATAGAATAAAATATGTATGCACTTTGAAGCCGATATTATGCCCTTTAAAAACCCATGTAGATAAATGGATATGTGAAACACTTCTAAGACTGACTAATGTGGGAAATATTGAGCTAAGTAATTGCAGCTGTTTCATCAATAAGCTCGGTAAAGTAGATCATTACAGTGAAATGTGATTAACATGAGATTGTGGGGTAGTGCGGAGAGGCATATTGGGAAATGGAATAAAAGAAGTGTACTTCATAATTTACATAGCAGAAAGTACTCTTAATTAAAATTGATAAGTACTGATAGTGACTTTAGATTTGCCAGTGCTGGCTGAGAAAGAGCACTTAGGTTGCAATATGTTGCCTTTGCTGCGAGTAATAGAGATGCCTTTTGTGATTTTTCACAAGTTAGCAAGTAGTTATTCTGCTCTCACTAAGCAGGTAGATTGATAGTTACATTATTGTAACTCCAGATTCTATGAGTATAGGCGTAGCCCTCTAAGCCGCGCTATTGGGTTTATCCCTTTGCACATGCGCAGTCGTGAAGATTTCTTTCCCACCCTTGCGTACCGCTCGGGTTTCAACTACGTCCGCAAATACTGTATATAAACAGAGCGGACCCGTAGCTCTGCTCCCAACATAAGCTTTTTCTTCAGCTAATGTAACCAGAGCAGGTGGCCCAAATCTTAGAGGGCTACGCCTATACTCATAGAATCTGGAATTACAATAACGTAACTATCGTTCTATTTTGTATAGGCTTCGCCCTCTAAGCCACGCTATTGCGTTAGGGCGAAGTCAATGCCACCTGCGACCCAGAGCCCACAAGTGGAACATAGACTAAACTTTTCCCCTTTTCTGTCTCTCTCTCATGCACTGACAGGAGACTGTATCAGATAAGCCGTTATCTTGATAACGGAGCCTGCCATGGTAATGACTCGGCCTTGCTGGCTGTAAAGCCCAAGCCGTGAGTGCAGGCATGCATGATTGGTGAGGGTAGTACATGATTGATAATTACGGGACGCCCGTGTTCCTCCCAGCCACCCAGAGTGGGGGGGGGGGGCTCCAGGCAGTACACATGCAGCGGCACATATCATGATTGTAGGCATGCATGGTAGTGAGAGAGGATGTATCAAGATCGGTAATAACGAGGACAACGCGTTACACCCAGCACTCAATGCAGGCGGGGTGAGGAAGCAGGAAAACACACATGCAGGGCGCATAATCCGTGATTGTAGGCGTGCATGATAGTGACAAAATATATATACATATATGTATATAACATATACATGCACATATATGTGGGACACCGCTCTCCTCCCGACACCCGGCAGCAGACAGAACACACGACGGGGCATCATTTGTCGTTGAGAGAGGATAGAACCAAGTGTGTTATAGGCCTGTGAGACAGACGCTGTTTTGACAGGGCCGCTCCTTGGTAGTGTTCCCTATAGTGTACAAACAGCTGCTGTGTCCGCCTTATGTCCGCCGTGCGAAAACGTACTGGGATAACGCACGCACCGGGCACAATCGGTGGAAAACCTCCTCCGCGTCGTTGTTATGAGGCAGGGGAAAAAAACCTTGGAGGGAAAAAACCCTCGACCGAAAGGGAATTGTTAAAATTTTCGGTGTGAAAGACGGGTTAGGCTGTAGGGTGGCTGCGCTCCCGTCCCCTCTAATGGAGAGACAGGACGGCGAAACTGACAGCGCACACAAGTCGCTTACCCTCCTGGCTGACGTCAAGGCAAGGAGAAGCACCGTTTTTAGAGACAGCAACCTGAGAGAGGCTTGTGCCAAGGGCTCGAAAGGAGGCTTCCCCAGAGCTCGAAGCACCAGGGCCAGATCCCATTGGGGAGTGAGAGAGCGCACGGCGGGTTTCTGTCGTCTGACCCCTTTCAAAAAAACGCTTTACTAGGGGGTGCGCAAAAACCGTCCTCTCTCCATAGCCTTCGTGGCAGGATGAAATAGCTGCTGCGTAGGCTTTGACTGTGGACGGAGCCAAGTCATTATCCACCAATGTTTGGAGATAAGTCAACACGAGAGGCAGGGGACACAATGTGGGGTCTGTTGTGGAGGGGGCTCTCATGCTCTGAATAGTGCGCACCACGGCAGGAGGCAAGCCTAACCTCTGCAGGCGTTCCCGCTCAGCTCTGCTCAAGGAAAACCACAGAGCGCACTGTGTGTTTTCTCGTGAGGCGAACAGATCCTCCTCCGCTTTCCCGAACCTGCTCCACAGCTTCTGAACAATAGTGGGATTCAATTTCCACTCGTTGTGAGAGGGCCCTCCTCTCGACATTAGGTCTGCTGCTCGGTTTAGTATCCCGGGGATGTAAACAGCCTTGAGGGACAGCAGATGACTGTGTGCCCACAGTAGAAGGCTCCTGGCTATTTCCAATAGCCGGGCCGAGCGTACGCCGCCTTGGCGATTTATGCACGCTGCTGCTGTAACATTGTTTGTCTGTACGACAACATGCCTCCCCGCTACCACTGGGACGAAGTGCTTTAAAACCTTCAGCACCGTGGACAGCTCCAGGCAGTTTATGTGTGGGAGAGGGGGAGGTGGCCATTCTCCTCCCACCACCTGTGATTCGCACATTCCTCCCCAGCCAGTAAGAGACGCATCCGTGTACACTGTCACGTATGACGTCACCTTCCCCCAATATGACAGGTCTGACTGCAGAGAAGGAGGGATGGTCAGCATTTGCCACTTGTGGCGTATGGGGTCGACGCGCTGGCGGAGGAACCACCTCTGGATTTTTCTCATGTGGAGAAGCCCCAGGGGGACCACCATGTAGCCCACGGACATCATGCCCAGAAGGAGCATTACGACAGCGCTGACACCTTCGCGCGTGGCATGGTGCGTGACAGGAGAGAGATCAGCGAGTCTTGCCTTGGCGCTGACAGCCTGGCTGTCATGACAATCGAGTTTATGTCCACGCCCAGATAAACTATCGATTGTGTTGGAACCAGTAAGCTTTTCTGCCAGTTTATGGCGAAGCCCAGCGTCTGCAGGTGCCGCAGAACTGCCACAGTGTGCAGCGCCGACTTTTCCCGAGAGGGAGCCAGAATGAGCAAATCGTTCAGATAAAACAGGACTCTGACGCCTTTTTTCCGCAACGGCTGAAGTGCCGTCTCCATGCACTTGGAAAATGTGCGGGGAGCCAGTGAGTACCCGAACGGTAGTCGGTTGTACTGAAAATGGGCCCCTTGGAAAAAGAAGCGCAAGAATCTCCTGTGTCTGGGAATGATTTGGATGTGAAAGTATGCGTCTTTCAGATCCACAGATGTAAACCATTCTTGGTGGCGCACGCATTCCAACACATGTCTGATAGTCAGCATGTGGAATGGGCGCTCCATGATGCACCGGTTGAACTGGGACAGGTCGAGGATGGGGCGTAACCCGCCTGACTTTTTTGGAGTGAGAAAGTAGCGGGGAATAAAATCCCTCGTTCTCCTCCCCCGGAGGAACGCGGGAAATTGCACCTTTTGACAGTAGCTCCCCTAGCTCTTTTCAGGCGAACTGAAGTGTATAGCCCCGTGTTATTAGCTTTGACATCCATGAGTCCATGTGTGTCAGCCTGATCCATGCTGCGCTGTGCTCTGAGAGCGGGCGTGCGCATGTTTGTGTGTTGTTTACAGACATGGTGACAAGAAGCGCAGAGCCCATTCCGCCGCTGGGCGAAATGTGAGATTGTGACGCCCAGCCCATGTAGGGCTCTGTTGAAAGGGCCAGTCATCGCCGTGATAGGCGGGAGCGGTCACCGGGTCATTGTCTTCCTCGTCCCGCTGGCATGGCTGGGGGGAGAGGGATGACTGAGCGGCACCGTTCATAGTGAATGAGCGTTCGCTCCCGCTGTCTGCATAGTGAGAGAGCGGTGGAGCTCCGCGTGCAGCGGTGGGCTGGTGTGCGCTTGTGTGGGGAACGACTGTCATGTTGTCGGCGCACTGTTCAGTGGGAACAGGGGCTGATTGGCTGAGGGGAAACTGCCCTTTAGATGGGTGGTGTTTAGTGTTTCCAGCTCTGTTTCCGGCTCGGGGGGTGGTGCAAATGGGACGTGGCTGTCTGTAGGCGGGGCCCAAATAGTCCATCAGGAGCTATGGGGCCGTACAGAAGCTTGCGTCTGATGTCAGTAGGTAGCTGTGTCATGTGGAGCCAGATGTTTCGCTGGGCCACAGTCTGCCACGCCATGACTCTGGACGCCACTGTGGACGCCGTGGTCAGGGTGAGGATCGCGGTCATAGCTTTGCCAATCTCCGTGGCTAACTCCGGAGGAAGAGCTCCCGGAGTAATGGCCATGGCGGAGACGGCGGAGGCTAGCAAAGCTATATTGTTCTGTGCCGCGAGACCCTGGGCTGCACACTGGTGTGACCGGTCAGTGACCTGAGCACATACCTGATCCTTGGGCGAAGGAGGCGTAGGCTTCCTTTGGCCGAAAAAAGTGGCCTTCGGAAGCAGGATGGACGCCAGGCTCTGCTCCAGGGGGGGGACCGAAGGGAAGCCCGCTTCTGTGTCGCCTTGAATCCGGGTAAACGGGGCGTAGCGAAAGACCGGAGCCTTCAGTTTCCCGGGCTGGGAGAGCGCCGGAGCGGTGCCCTAGGCCATTCCGGAGATGGAGAGAGCCGCAAATGGGAGGGCATTGATCCCCATTTCGAGGTCCAGTTCTCCCAGGGGGGAGGAGGGACAGCCAGTGACGGAGGCATTATCCGAGGGAATCGAGCCATCAGACTCGTGCTCGTTGATAAAGCCTTCCTCCGGCGGATCCAGGGTGTTGACGGATTGCCGTCTGTCTGCTCAGCTGCCATCCCCTTCCCTGCTAGCCTGACACTCCAGAAAAGCTTCCGCCTGCTGGTTAAGCTCTTTAGATGGCAGGCGGATGCAGAACTGGCAAGAGGCGTAAGCGGCGCCAAGGCAGGTCTCACAGCGGGGATGGAGGTCTGGCGGCAAGATGCAGCCGGTCCGGCAGGTGGGGCAGAGGCGAACACCGCTGGAAGTCGAGCTTGTCTTCATACTGCTAGCTTGAAGAAAAAGTGGGAGCAGAGCAACGGGTCCGCTCTGTTTATATACAGTATTTGCGGACGTAGTTGAAGCCTGAGCGGTACGCAAGGGCGGGAAAGAAATCTTCATGACTGCGCATGCGCGAAGGGATAAACCCAATAGCGTGGCTTAGAGGGCGAAGCCTATACAAAATAGAATCAAAGCTTTACAGCAAGCAAAACACACTTCCAATTAAAGGTTAAAAACAAGAAGTTGGCATCTGATACAGTAAAAGCATAGTGGACAAAAATGTAATTAAATGATAAGAAATTAGAAAAAAAATAAGACACCACAAACAAGAGTTAGACCAAACATAGGCCTATTGGTTATGTCTCAAACTAGTCCTTTTTTACTATAGTGCACTATACTGACCCTCAGCCGTTTTGAGTGTCTGTATTCTGAGTGTGACATTTATGCCCTATGTATACATAGTGCCCTCAAAAATTCCCACAATTGAACTAAACAAGTATTGTCCATGATATGTACACAGCTTTCTACTAACAATCCCACAAATAAATTGTGTTGCCTTTTATAGATGCAAAAAATACTGTTGTGTGACTCTTCTGTACTGAGTAACAAGGGAGTGATTTCAGACACAACCATTGTAAAAATGAATTATTACAGTAACAAGAAAAATGGGTTTACAAATGAATAGACCAGCTGTCCAATTAGTGACACTGTTCTTCATGTCAGGAAGTTAAGTATCACCAGAAAAAAAGCAACATTAAGTCCCCATGGGAAGTAACCTACAACACAGTAATTCATTTAGTAAGCATAACTAGTTCACAAGGGTAAAAGCAAAATTATTTAAATATACTGTATAACATCTCAGTTAGCCCAACATTAAAAACCAGGGCATTTGGGGAGTAGATCGACAATGTCCGTGAACATTTGTTTGGTAACAGATCTGACAAAATGGTGGATGTAACCATTGAAATATATGTTTATGCCACACTTCCACGCTGCTTAACTGTTACATTAATGGTTGCTACTAGCAACAGAACGCACAACTGAAACCAACTACTGGTGGCAGATTAGTAATAATGTCTTTCACAAAGTATCCTCTAATTATTAAATAATTCCCTAGTTGTTAAAGTATATGAATATAGATTGTAGAGTTGACATGTAATAATTAAGATATTTTCTGTACTTACTAAAAGAATGGTTTATAATCAAATTATGGTTAGCAAACTGAGCAGGCCACATATATTAAGAAAACATTCATAGACTGCTTCATCTATAATACTGAAGGACTATTAAATTCAACCCTATCCTTTATATATTCATGCAATATATACAATTGTAAGAAATTACCACTTTTAACAAACACAATCAACACAGAGTGTTTGTGAAGATGACTCAGTTTTAATTAGTGTAGCAGTTGTTTGCTGATTTTATAAAGTGTGTTCATCCAGTTGTAAAATATACAGTAGGGATGAAAGATAGTGAAAATGAGCAAGGGAAAATGTTTTCAATGATAAGTGTCTGTGTGTGTGTGTGAGTGTATGTGTAGACAGGCGGGGGCCATTTGTTCTCCTCAGGGCCCCCAGAGCAATCAGTCCGTCAACAGAGGTGGGGCCCAGCTAATTTCCCACCCCTCCTCCCTCCCCTCACTCGATCCCAAGACGGATGCTTTGGGTAATAAGGCTAATCAATACACTTCCTCATAGTCCTCCCCACCCGCCCTGTCCCAAGACTTTATCAGCCGTTTGTCATCAAGAGTGTCACTTGTTCTTATCAGGCATCACCATCTTGTTTACCACACACACACACACACACATACACACACACACAAATAAGCATAAGGGGGGCATATGCAAACATGCAATAATGCTAATATATGCAGCAGGCACACATACAGCACATACACCATCTTGTACACACACAAACCACATATTAATGAACAAAAGCTCACACACACATTTGAACACAGACAGTGACCACCTGCTACCTACAGTACATGCTCATACACACATTAACGGAAACACCACGTTTTAAAGTGATGCACACAATTGTACACCATGTCAGTACACACACAAACACCTCCCAGGCAGTGATGAATAGACACATGGGTGCTCGGTGACAGGTTACACATGCACTGCGGTGTCAGGATCTATACAGAGAAATTAATCAACAATGACAACAGCATCAGTGGCTCCCCTCTCCCAGCCCACAGCTCAACATGCTGTAATTTGCCCTGTATGATTACCCCAGGGTCCTGGGGGGCGATTGGCACCGCCTTCTTAATTAATTAAGCATTGTGCCAGCAGGGAGGTGTCTCAGGAGTGCTATGGAGAAGCACAAGCAGTGTCTTTACCTGAAGTCACCTTTTTTAAAGTTATGTTGCTACATCTTTAGACGTAAACTATGGATGCTCTTCTACAGTACCATATTAATATATTTAACAATGTATTAATATGATAAAAATAGAAGGTAATAATAATCATAATAAATTTGTGTAGCACGGCATTTTCAGTTTTTGAAATGTAATGACAGATGTATTGTCAGTACATAGTGATGACACCTTTAGTGTCACCTAATCACAAAATTGGTTATACATTTGTAAGAGGTTTTGTGTTAATAAAAAAAATACATTATTAGCTGTAAATTAAATTTTCATGTTAACAATTGAACCACAACATTCATCATTTTCAAATTCAGTGCGCAGGTCATAAGGGCAGTGAATAGTGAAAGTACAGTATGCAGTTGGCAAATCTTAATGATAGCATTAACATGGAACATTTATTATATTATTGTTTTCCTAAAGGGATTTTTATAGAAACCAAACAACATGTTGTTACCTCTTTATACTTTTAGCTCCCTGTGACTTAAACTGCCTTAGGAATTTAGAAGCTGTCCTAAAGACCTTGGAGGGCAGTTAAATCACAGTCCACATAACTCTCTGCAAGGGAAGAGATAGAGGAAGGTGGCCATCCACTTTATCAGAATTTACCTGAGTTTTGGACAGGAGCTGGAAAGCTTCACCCCCTCATAGAGGTAAAAAGTAGCCATGTCTCTGATTTTTCTATTCCCTCAAGGCACGGATGCTGATTGGCTGTGGGGGTGGTCCATTCCCAAGAGGAGACCGAGATGGGAGGAGGCAGCAGGTTGACAGCATACCGTGTGACACGATTGTTTGCCTCCAATAATGATCAGGGGACTCCAGATGATATGGGAGCCTTTGATGGATGACTAATTTATCAGTAGCTGTCTTGGCCTAACGATGGTTAATGATGCCACTGGTGGCACGGCCGGGATTAACTGTCAACAGGGAGGCAGACATTTTGGTCCTTTTAGTTGTTCGGGCAGTAAATTGAGTGGAAAAATAATGGGAAATTATATAATTATGGAAAAAGAATAACTTGGCAAAAAGCTACTTTTTGCAATACATTCCTTGAATGAATGACTGATGAATAAGGTGTTAGCATCAAATCTGCTGCATGTGGCTGTTAGCAGCTGCAAAAATGCGATTCTATATCTTAATAAAGTTTGTTTGCACGGACAAAACATTCAGTGAAAACTTTCCATTCAGGATTTATTTAGATTTGCACTAATATTCACCCCTGTAAACCCTGGATGTAATGTAATGTAATGTAAGTATTTATACAGCATATCCGTTGACACCAAAATCATGATACAAAACAACAATACAGCAATAACTATCTTTCATTGTTAGTAATTTGAGCCAGGAGTACATGCGGTTTTAATAAGAAAAAGAAAACAAAGGCTACTTTCAACAAAAGGACTTGATGTCTCTGTGGTGTGGAGACCATACCTTTCATCATACAGTTTTTCCAAGGCCTCTGTGCCATTGTTCTTTTAGCTATTCCTCTCTGTTTGTGAACCCCACTGGAAAACAGGTGAGGCAAAACAATCACGCAACCTCCCATCACTCTCTCCACATTCAACAATAACACTCTGACTGCATCTTTCAGTAGTAAACACAGTCCTCACATGCAGACCTCGGGCTAACGTCGCTCCGGAAACAAATACATTGTTGGAGACAGAGTAGGGAAGTAAAAGACAGAGGCCAAAGCTTATTGGAAATCGGAAAACAGCCCTCTCCTCCCTTTGAAAGAGTCTTGGCGATGAAAATATGTAATATAAATAAAGCTGTGGACGCTTTGAAAGCCAAAGCCTTCCTTCCTGGCCCAGTCCTCTGTGGGGGGAAACGCCCACTTCTGAGCCCTTGCTCTTAAATTCCCAAAGACCACTCTGTCATCAGTGTCCCAACTGCTGCTTTCAAACACGCGATGGCCAGACTCACTTCCCCGTCTTGCTCTCTATATCTGCCCAGCTCTTTGTCACTTTCGCCCCTTCATCCCTTTTATGTCTACCCCCCTTCCTCGGCAGGATCTTTCCTCGTAGTTATGTCGGCTTAAATACCCCCAAACTAGTTCCAATTATTTTACCCGTGACGTGTTTGTGGCGAGTGAGCGGCATGACTCCGATCTCTCCGTTGGTGCTTTTAAGTGCTCCTGATATTGGAACCTGACTGGCGGATGCAAGGAAAGACATAATGACAGATGACTGGCTGATTGGCGACAACTATAAAACAGCTCATTAAAGCAAAACCACACTGTAGGTTTGTTTTGAAACTGACTCCAGCTCCTTAGCTTTAGCACACTGTTGTATCACTTAACTGTGTCGCTTAACTTTAGTAAGAGCTTTTGTGTTTGCTGCAGGAAAAAACAGCTGTCTTGTCAGTAATTCTTGGGATTCTCAGTACAGTAATATGTATGTATCATGGCTACATCAATAAAGAAAAGGGTGTCATCACCTGAAACTTACACTTCAGCAATCAAAGATTCAAAGAGAAGGACATCACAGTGCACACAATATGATTGACAAACGATCTCTGGTGAGCAAAGATACTGCAGAGTGTTTTGCACTAAAGATGAAAACAACACAAAAAACATTAAAACATTAACATTACTTTGTTGAATGTCACTATCAATCAAGGCATAAAAATGCTAAAAACATTAAAAAGCCACAGAAACCACCATCAGTTCACCAGAGTACTCACAGAACATTAGTAAATATACTTTCAATTGAATGTAATATTTGTAACATTCAAGGAAAATCTAAAGAAATGCCATCTGCAACAAATCCATTTTGTGTTTGTAGTATTGTAGGCTACCAACTAAAAGTCGCTATGCTGTTCAGGTGAGATACAATAACGTCAAATGTGACATTAACAGTCTTAAAGGTGCCCTGTAGAGTTTTTGACAACTAATAGTTCCATGGAGCCATGTTTCTGTAAGTGGGTCCCCGTTTTGTTTCTATTGTGTTTGAGCATGAGCATGTGCGATTCATATCCTGCCAGTTTCACACTTTTCAGTCGGTAAGGCAGTGAAAGAGAGCACTGCATGCCAGACAACAATTCACAATTAACATTTTTAAAACAAATCGTCTTCACAAATGTTTTATGAGGATGGAAATACTCACGTTTGCCAGACTTCAAGGATATACAAATTGAGTTTTGGTGAGTAACACTGAACGTAAGTTTAACTTGTCTTTGTTTACAAGAAAACACCAGGGGACCCCTTTAGCAGCATCATGGAAAAGACGCGGGGGCATGGGACATTGTACACACATATACACTCATGCACATACTGTACACTGCACAGCACGACAGTGGTGAAACTGGAGGGTGTGCGTGTTTTGTGTGTAACATTGCCCAAAAAACTCCTGGATCATATATCAAATTCATCCCAGGACACAAACTGGGCCCTGCGGTGACCCTCTGTGGCAGGGTTCTTAATGACATCCACCAGCTTGGCTCAAACAGGGCAGTGGTTTCAACTGAGGACAGGCCTTTTTGATCTATCTGCTGAGCTGGTGGAGCACGTGGGTCAGGGTGAGAGACCTGCTGGTCAGCTCACCGCTCAGACCTTCGATGAACTCCAGTTAATTGCAACTGACTCCATGTTTTATCTTTTCAGTTTTTTGGTCATTTCATCGAAGAGCTTTTTGCTTTTTTTCCCCTTCATATTTTGCTGCGTCTAGCTCAGAGGTGGTCTGGAAGCAGAGGTTTTTCACTTCAAACCACAAACTTGGACGATGCAGGTTCAAGTAATAATTTTTGTCCACACAGTATTTAAGATAGGAAAACATACTGTGTGTTGCCATAACATTTATTATATCTGCAATTTTCATTAAACATCATGATTCACTTGTTTATGAACCTGTATGTTGCTCCTGTTTTTGTATTTTTCATTATTCTGGCTGGTTTGTCAGACGGATCAACAAAAAAACAAAAAAAAGACAATAACTCGAAAGTCCTTTATAGCTTCCTGCAAGAAGAAGCCATTAAAGTGGAGCACATTGTCTGGGGATCAGGCTGAAAATGTGTGAGGAAGCGCATAGTAATCAAGTGAAAGAGAAAGAAAAAAAAGCTTCGTGAGAAACAGACGTAAATAATGGACCAGGAAACGGGAGATCAAAGCTTTTGAGTCGGGCCCCCGTTTGTTTTCATACTCACCCAGGCCTTGCAATAAAACACGCAAGAGTCGCACTTCAGAGGGAGGGGGGTGACGCATGGAAGTGCTGAAGCGGTTACGTCCCATCCTGAAGATCCCGTGCCACTATCCCCATGTAAGGGAAAGGCGTCAGGTACAGCACTGTTTACCAGGAAAAGGGACAAGCCACACAAAAACGTCCACATCAGAGGGGACTCTCTCTGGCCAGGGGCCATCTTGTTAAACACAGACTGTGTGTGTTTATAAAGGAACCTTTTCCTTATCTCATAATGCTACTGTACAAAACAAAATGTGTGCTTTACATGGCACAGAGATTAAACTTAAAACTCAGGACAGCAGTGTATGTGTGTTTGCATCCCTTCAAGTAGGTGAGGTGACGTTTTTGGGAATCTAAGAATTATCAGCCAAGACAACAAAACACAAAACATACACTGCACTCCATGTTTGCCTCAGTCCCTGTGAAATAAACACACATTTATGTAGCTGAAAGGATGTTTTGTTTGTAAAATACAGTCTTTATACTGTGTATACCCCCCCCCCCCAGGAAAAAAAACAACAAAAGCAACAACAAACCATTTGTGATGTAGAGATAAATGCCTCTCATCTTCATAAATAACTGATTTATTCATCTGCTGGCAGATATGTTCATGTTTCAGGAAGAAGCCTGACTTCCCCTGTTATGTCTTGGCATACAACTCTCCTTCTCATTAAAATGTTCCAGAAGTGCCAGGGTGTGTTAAAGTCACAACACCTGCGTGTTGATGTTTTATGCAAAACAGCAATAAAGCAACTATGACCATTTCATCATCATACTCTACTGAGTATAATGAGCGCTTTGTGTTTTTGGAGGTCAAATGCTGAACATGGGCATCCTAGCTGGTTGGTCAGCAGATAAATCCCCAAGGTTTTGGGTACAGATGTCTCTCTCACCTGCTCTTTCTGCAGACTCTGTTCCTCCATCTTTACCTGTCTTTAAATAATTTCTACGCGATTAATTAGACATTGCTTAAAATCAACTCAACAAAATGCTGATAATCCGTGACAAGTTATCCTTTATCTAAAATGATCTTCACTGCATTTAAGATCAATTTGTGGATACAACAGAGTGAGAAAGGGTTAGAAAGAATGACACACACAAATGCAAAATATTCACTGCAATCAATAAATCAGTCAATCTAGCAGCACTTTTTGCGGTGAAAATAAAATAAATTGTGAAACCAGATTCATAACTAAAAACAATAATAGCACTTACTGTAAAGGTTAGGAATAAACAAGAAAGCAACAACAACTTAGTGATAAAAACATTGTGATATTAAAGGTATATCATACATTGCAATGAAACTGGTGAGCACAAGAATACGAACCAAAGTAAGCACAAGTACATCTCAATACAAACAAGGAGTTTGTATAAAGTTGTATATTTGTCCATTTCTACATCACAGATAGGGGGCTCAGTTGGCTCTGCTACTGGCATCATTTGCTCATGTCCATCTCCTCCTGAGTGATCCAATATTATACTGAGGTAATATAGCAATGTCCAGTAAATGTCTTTGCACTGAATTCCATCTCTCTGAGTGTGTATCTGACCTCCAAAATCAATAGCGTTTTGGCCCTTACTTGACTCTGACCTCAGTCTTTTAATAGTGTTTTGATATGCAGGCAAATTAATTCACCTTAATGGAGTACAGGGGGTAAATGGACTTTGATCCCATTTGGGTTAAAGGTTGGAAGGATTCCACTTAGCTTGCTGGGGTCCTGAATGGTCGTGGTGTGTGTGTGTGTGTGTGTGTGTGTGTGTGTGTGTGTGTGTGTGTGTGTGTGTGTGTGTGTGTGTGTGTGTGTGTGTGTGTGTTAGTGCTAACTTCTCTTTCCAGGACCCCTGAATGATCCCCCTGGGTTCAATCCACAGAAATTAATAGCTATATTATGCACAATTTCAAGATAGGACCTGTAACGTAGATTCATTATTTTTCCATTACCATGTCATCCTGTTATACAAATGTGTAAATATCCATCTTAAGCAGCTGAATTTGTCTACCTCAACTACTTCTATCACTCCCTGCAAATAAGCAATACAGGCTGAGCAGGCGAGCTAGATGGATTTCGTAGGCAACCCATCGACATCCAAATAAATTCAAGTTTGGGGAAGCTTTTCAGACTGTGCAGTGAATCTAGCTCACTGCGCCCCTCGTCCTCTCCAGTCCATTCATATTGATTCCAATCTCTCAGCCTTTTCCAATAAAGCTGGGTTCATGAGTTCATTATTACAAGAATGGAGGTGTAATTGGCTTTCAGGCGTATAAGAGGCTATTTGCACTAATCTATCTGGTGGGGAGATGTTAACGGCCACTTTGAATGGCACAGTGTGAGCCAACTTTGCTCTGTGGTCCTGCAGTTTTGGACCTATCAAGTCAGTCAATAAGCACATAAAACAGATATACTGTAAAACCAAGGGTTTACTGACATGTTAAGGAAGAGTAGTATAATTTAAAAAGTGTTTTTTTTTTTGTTTTGTTTTTTACAAATGACCAACTTCATTTTTTTTATTTTTTATAGCATATGGTTGTGCAGGTTAACAACAGCAACAACAATACAAATAGGAAAAAAAAATGTTGCAACCAGCATATACTTCACGAATGGAGGTGCTAGCAACTGCAAGATGAATGTGTAAAATCAAAATCATAAATATAATCAAAGATATGTTATTATAATTAACCTCTATTATTCAGGTAGTTTCATCGAGATTAAGGTCTCAGATTGCAAGAGAGACCTGAGTTAAAACATTGAACAACATACAACAGCATCCAAGACATCTTAAAAGGTCCAAAATGAAAAGTTTAAAACCCCATTTAATGGGATGAGACTTATATGATGCAAAGTACTGAAGGGCAGTCTTTCCAAAGTCAGTATTTATTAATAGAGTAACAAAAGTTTGTCAGTCCTGGGATCTGGTCTGAGAAGCGGTATAATATACTGTCAGCTTAGTAGGATACATTTATAAATAAAAAATGATAGCGTGTCAGTATTTTCTTATTGCTTGCAAGGACCAGTTTACTTTTTAATATGGCACACAGTGAGGAGTAGGATATTAATTTCTTGTACTGAAATGGTACATGCATCAAGATGATTTAAGGTGGTATGAGCACCATGTGACTATGTACAATTGATGTGACCATGTAAAATTATCAGTTCTAAAGAATTAAACACAGTTTGTCTTATTAGTTTGAGTATCTGTGGAGGTGTCTGAAGAATGGTAAAGGCAGACTGTAATCTAAATGTAGCTTGAGATGGAGTTGAAGCCATGTGTATATAAAATTGTATCGTCTGCATATAAATGGACATTGTAGGTGTCTGTTGGAGTAATGCTATAATTTATGTAGATTGTAAATCAAGATGAAAGTTCCCCGTGCCTAATTTCTCAAGATGTTGTTAACAGCAGCCATTGCAGTTAAGGTTAGGACAAAAGGTGACTGTGAGCTGGGTAAAGGCCGACGTGAGGGTTGCAGTTGAGTTTAGCCAACAAAAGTTGACTGTCCTGCAGCAAAGACAGTTAAGGGTTTACACCAAAACAGAACAGCCTGAATTATTACAGTGTTCAAGTAAAAACATCCAGCTTTGGCCGCTCAAGATGACTGCTACATAACATATTGAAACAATCAGGTGTGATGTGATACAGGGGTTTCAGCTTTCCAAATAGTTGAAAGTGTTGAGGTGCTCATTAGTCATACTCATACCTCTGTTGGCTGGCACTGAAAAAGCCAGAGTCTGAGCTCACACATTTGTAAAATAAATGCATGAATCCATGGTATTGTAAGAAACTTTGAAATAAATGTCCACCAAACAGCAGGTGTTATGTTCACTAAATCTCTCAACCACCACCTCAGTTAACTTCTATTCCCAGTTCAGACACAGCGTGGGCTTATGCAAGACAGATGCGAGCTAGTGATCGTAGAGGCCAGCCAGCACTGCTCTGCTTTTCACTTCTAACTGGCAAGATGGAGTCATTGAGAAAGATTCCTGGCTTTTCAACAGAGGGGGATTTTTTGGCTGTAAGAGGGCGGGTGGGTTGGGTGTTTGAGGCAGGAGGGAGGAGGAGGAGGAGCAATGAATAGATGGATGAGAGGGAGGCCCAGGCGGTTGTGGAGACTTCCTATGATGAAAAGGTCAGTGGCACCTGTAAATCTGTGCAGCTGGGACTTTAGCTGCTCAACCAGCTCTCGACTGCCCCTGCTGCTTAGCCAACACACACACAGACACACATGTTTCTATCATAATACTTGTGAAGATCTAATCCGACTTCTCTTCTACCTGCCTAGTCAAAATGTCTTCTAATCAGAGCCATGTACTCAAATCAAAATTCTTAACTACCACCTAAAAATTTAGAGCCATCCAAAATGACTTCACTTTCCAAAAATGTCAGCTCTATGGAGGTCTAAAACTTAAAGCGCTTTTCACAAGGGTAGCAAAAGTACACACACACACACACACACACACACACACACACACACACACACACACACACACACACACACACACACACACACACACACACACACACACACACACACACACACACAAATACACATGTCAGCATGTACATCAGAGTTTCCTCAATAACATTTTATAGTAGTGGTGATTGGTATTATTATGGAAATTTTGCTCACTGGCCAAAATAAATGGCTTTTCCAAGTGCAGGTTGGTAGCAACTACTAGTCCCCCATCCCCCCTTATGTGAGTCCAGACTCCCTTAAAAAGATCTTCATATGGGTCAATTCTGCAATACACAATGCATGTCCAATGATAACATTGCCAATGTAGAAAGTAGTGTGACATTCATTAAACACAAAGAAATATAAGTATGTGAAGGTGATTGTGTATAATTTTTAAAAACAGCAAATTGAATATAATGGTAGAAGCTATTTTACAATTCTTTTTATTAAATCGTGTCCCTGCTGTTGTTAAAGAGAACATGAAACACACAGTTGAAGAAGTAACACTGCCACTGTGATAAAATTGTTGATGTATTTCCATCGCCACGTCACACATACACCAGGACAACACTTCATGTGATTGCAGGTGCAGATCCATGTGTGAGTAATGCAGCCGTATGTGTGTGTGTGTGTGTGTGTGTGTGTGTGTGTGTGTGTGTGTGTGTGTGTGTGTGTGTGTGTGTGTGTGTGTGTGTGTGCTGCTAGCGTGGATTTACTGCCCACCCCTCCAGGGCAGCTGGGTGGCGGTCCAGGGCAAAAAAGGCCTGGTCAAGGCTGCTTCCTCCTCCTGCAACCCAAAAGGATAGAGCCTGCTGACAGATACCTGCTCTGAGCTGACAGAACACTTCCTCCTCCAAAATATGTTCACGTTACATTTAGCTGACACACTGTATCCAGAGTGACTTACCAAATGCACAGACAGTCACTGCTGTTGCTGCATTGAACCTGTGATGTTTCTGTCTCACAGCAGCCACTCTTCCTGTCAAGACAAAAAACAAAACTACTCGTAATACTAGAAGAACACTATCGTGATTTACTGAAGATTTGTACATCTAAACAAATAAAACAAATAAAAATAATAAATGTTAACTGACCCACAGCATTTGATCAAATGTACAGTATACATACAGTATATGATACAATAATGATTCAATAATGATATATGATACAATAATGATTCAACACATAATATATATATGCATGCAATATATGCACTATATGTATGTATATATATATATATATATATATATATATTCATATACAGCTTCACAGTAGCTGGCAGCTTGTTATATTTCTAGCTGCTGTATTTGATCCCTGGATTGTCCTACATATACACACACGGTGGTGGCCCGGAGTTAAAGTACATTCTAAAAATGCACCTGAGGACATCAGACCCTCTACATTTTTTTAGATATCAGTTGCAAGGAAACAATTCCTCCTTTTTAATTTTAAGAGACACAGCCCACCAAGTATTCTGAAGTTGTCACTTATGATTATTCTCAGTGTTTGTCCCCCCCTCCGCTGCTCTTCTTGTAATTTATTGTATTTTATTTTTTTGGTGGTTCAGACTACAAGCTCTTGGTAATGCAATCCCCCCACTGTGCACTTCTGTGTCATGATGCCTCCTGTCTGTCAAGAGAGCTGTCACAGAAGCACATTGTTATTTTGGAAGTAGCATGTGTTTGTCTAACGGAGGCTCAGGTTTCCTGGTCCCCGAGTGCGAGTCCACTTGCTTTGGTCTGTAAAGGAGCCATGACGGATGGCGACCCCAGCAGCCGCTGTGTAAACCCCCCACACACACACACTCCACAGGCTTCTCCAAACATTTTTATTTACTAGGGCCAAGACGAACAAGAGCAGTGCACAGCGCTGGTAGCTGTGGTCAAGTGGTCAGATTTTAGTTAAGGCTAATATAACTTGGAGCAGGTGTCCAGGTTAGATATTGTTGATATGAGTGCACTTTAACCTTTTTCTAATCTAATACAATGATGTGGACTGACCCTAAAATGTAGACCGCAAGAACTTTTATTATGGAATTATTCTACTAATAAAGATAAAGTAGTAACTTCCTGATGTTTTGATAATAGTAGGATATCTAGTTTTTATTCATAGTGTACTTTGGCCACTGAGAAGGAAATTAGGTCAGATTGGTCAAGATGGAATCTTTACTCTGTAAGTGAACGTGAATCTTCCATGTTATGCTTCATTTGATAATTGATAGACCAGGTTAATTACCTTGATCAAAGGTCAGGCAAATTAGTATTCTGAGGTTAGGCTGTAGGATTTGAATTGGACACGTATAATGTTTATAAGATGAAAACATAATGCAGTCATGGGACTCCGGCCAATTAAGAATATTACGAGTGTTTTATTCTAATCGACAGTGATATCGGTTGCAGACATCCACATTAAGCCTAACGAATATTCATGAAATATTTTCTCCGAGCCTATCGAGCGCATATTAATTTCAGAAACGTGTGTCTGGAGTCCATTTCCCACTAGCATCAATCCTAATATGTAGATGAATGCTCTTTTAAACCTAGCACAGGCCACTGAGGCACATTTGATATTTCATTCATGTGAACAACTGTGGAAAAAAAGAAAGGAAAAGGAAATGGCTTAAACAAACAAAAATACCCACAATGCCCCAGTGTGTACTCTCCAGAGGTTGTGCATAATTACCCTGCAGAGCACCTTACCTGCTCACCTCTCGCCGCCTGTCAGCGCTGCATACAGACACACACACGCACGCACGCACGCACGCACGCACGCACGCACGCATGCACGCACGCACGCACGCACACACACACACACACACACACACACACACAGACCAGCGCATCAGCAAAGAGCATTGCGGCTCTGCGGCCAACCACGGCGTCCACAGGGGAGAAATCTTCAGCTCATTTCTGACCCGGGCTGCCGAGGTGTTAATTGCCCTCCTGAGTTGGCAGTATTTTCAGGGTAAAAGGTGCTATCCTTGATGGATCAGCACTGTTGCCACCAGTGACTGATTCTTCTTAACTTGGATGTGTACCGTGCATATTCTATATCTCATTAAAACAACATGCAGGATGGGGAAAGAGGTGGTGTTAAGGGGGCACGTTTTTTTTTGTTTTCATTTGTTCGCAAATGCACACATAAGCTACAACTGTGAAGCACAATAAAACTCAAAAGTTTACCAGACAGGAACCTGAAGAAGATATTTTTTCCATTTACATGACAGGAGCTATAGAGACAAACCTGTACCCTTACCCCTTAACCTGCCTCCTTTTTACATGTTTTGCACTCAATCCACTTCAGATAACTGCTGATAACAGTAAGCAGATTACCTACTACATATTTGTATGCCTCGACTCCTAGAATCTCAACACTAGTAGTATGCTGTAACATTGCATGATGCAAGGTTTGTTGGGTCTCAAATACTGTTATTGTCTAATTTAATACTTGTTTTTTAAGCAGTTTGCACCTGGTAAGCACAATACTATAGGAAATCATAGGGATCTGAAGCGTCTGTGCTGTAGTATCACAGGTCCAATGATCTATTTGTAAGATTCCAATCATTAAGGTAGTGCACAGTTTGATCCAATCAAATTAGCAAAAGGGAATTGAGGATTTTGGCCATAAATGTAAAGATCAAGTGTCACCCCACCAAAACCGGTTTAAAACACACCATTGCTGTCTCTGCCTTTCTGACTTACAAGTATCTTACAGTAATATTGGGCAAATGACAAACCATTTTTAAATCTGGTGTTTTCTGACTATGTTAAAAGTTTGTTCACCTGAATAATATTGATAAACACAACCAAAAAAAACGTCTCTATTTCCAATTCTGATCAGTTGGAAAGCACACAAAATTACTCTAAGATTTTCTTTATAAACAGTGTTTCAAAGCTTTCAGTTATGTATGAGAAAGACACACACACAAGCTTGTTCCTTCCTGTACGGCTCAAAACCAGGTTTTAGTCTGATTCAGGTCAATCAATCCAAATTGTAAATTGAAGCTTTTTTTAACATAATAAGTGAGAGCTTCATTCCCTGTTCTTCCGTTATGGATTGAGACATTAGTGCCTATTTATGATAGTGTTTCAGAAGGAAATCCACATTTTTGGCTAATTAAACTCAAAGTAATTCCAACCTCCAGTTTATAGACATTTCAGTGATGCAGTGAGGAATATTGTTTAGTTAAGTGTGAACGTGGCCTTGTAACAGCGCAGCAGACTAGACAGGGAGGATTTGGCAAAGATGCTAATTCACTTGAAAGGAAGCATGTGTACTGTGTGTGTGTGTGTGTGTGTGTGTGTGTGTGTCTGTGTGTGTGTGTGTGTGTGTGTGTGTGTGTGTGTGTGTGTGTGTGTTTGCATGCTGTAATGTACAGTATTCTCTGGTGGAAATGAAAACATTTTTTTTATTATTTAACCTTTATTTAACATAACATAAATCTGTACCTCAAATTTGTCATTAGATATAACAAGCTCTATAAATATATCTCAGTCTATATTTTAAACTATTTATTGCTACTTTATTTCACAAGCCTTT
>NC_050183.1:2008390-2013390 GCF_008315115.2 Sander lucioperca
TTGCCTTGATTTTTTGAATAGGAGAAACTTCCACATCCAAACACATTCAACCCTACAATTTCACTATCGAGACACATTTAAAGCCATTCCTCTGATTTTGTGGGAATTACTGTACTGGGCTGGTTATTAAAATGACACTGATTATGGCATTACAGAAAGTTAAGAGCTCAGATAATTAGTGGAAATAATTAATATTGCTTTAGTTATAGTCTAATTTAGTTAAATAGATTTTTTTAATTAATGAATTAGGGGGTGGTAGTGGCTCAGTCCGTACTGGTAGCTGTAGAGATGCCAGTTCACCTCCTGGGCACTGCCAATGTGCTCTTGAGCAAGGCACCGAACACCCAACTGCTCGGGGCGCCCCTTTCAAGGAGCAGCCCCCACACTCTGACATCTCTCCATTAGTATATATGGTGTATAGCATAGGTCCTGGGCATGTTTGTAATTCAGGCCTGTGTTTAATGTGTGTGCAACAGAGTGAAAATTGTGAATTTGCCCTTGCGGGATAAATAAAGGCATTCTTCTTCTGAATCATGCTTTTGATAAGCACACAGTGAAAATACAATGAAAAAATCACACACATACAGAAACTGATCTCAGGGAGACTGATAACCTGCCTATCCTTTACCAACACAATACTGCCATCTAATGACAGATAGACCACATAGACTACATAATGTATACTTGATGTTTTTATTCCTATTTAAAATCACACACATGCACACACACACACACACACACACACACACACACACACACACACACACACACACACACACACACACACATACACATCCACCATACAAAACTAGTGCACCAGATTTATGTATTTAGCTAAAACGCTGAAGTAACTCAAGGCATTAAAAATAAGGCACGGGGTGACCGTCAAACCAATTGAAATTATTACAAGTTCAAAGTAATGACATATCCCTGTTTATTATTACATCAGAGTGGTGTTAAGTTTTATAGTATTTATAGATTGAATGGACATTATGATTACGATTTTTTCGATTGCTAAATGAGCAAAACAAAACAGGCTCAGTGCAGCGAAACACTATGAACAATTCACATCGAGACAACACACACACCCTCACTAAGAACACACAGAGTAAAAACACTAGCATCAAACACAAATACAGAAACTTTTAGAAACTTTTAGAAACTTTTCGTCTTCACAATTTCAATAATTTGAGTGACTTCACACTACAGGGAACTAATCCTTTGATGCAAAAGCCATAATTCTCCAATAAAACGTCCCTCTTCTTACAGTATAACCTTCACTGTAGTGAACTTATCGCTGCTTCTAATTTCAAAGTGGAGTCTCCTCTGTATATCCCTGGATCCTGCAGCCAACAAAAGGGACTCCTCCCCAAATATGATCCTCAGAAGGGGAGTCAGCTGGGCCCTTCTATATTTATTTTAACACATTTGGGACTCTGTGGTGCAGTTTGTGCTATTAGCAAAGGGCATGTGTCATCCCAACTGACTACACACACAACCACACCCCCTCCCTCCCCCCAGGGCTTTTTCTTTGTAAAATAAAGCCACACTAGAGTGCTGCTTACTGTGCTCCAAGGCTGTAACATAAGAAGCGCCTGGCCGCTTCGGAAACCAAAACTTGTGCATATTAAATTGGGAAGCGATGATCGGATTTTAAACCATATCCTCTAAAAGATTCCAATAAAGAAACGATTCTACTGGAGTCGTAATTTTTGAAACAATTCCAAGTAGGAATCGGTTCTCGATGCCCAATCCTACTCCTACCTCGATCCGTCCTGCTTTCCATAGGTTTAACAGATGAAAGCTCCTCATTAGCTCTCAAAACACTGCTGTTCTCTGACTATTTCTTTTTGGATTTTATTTTATTGAAGTTTTTGCCATAATGGCTATTGCTGCTTATCACTCTGTATGTTAAATTACAGTAATATTGTTGTTCGTCCATGCCCTCTAGAATGACACATAGAAGTATTTTCTGATCTGACACCTCAATTAGCAGGATGACGTTGTTTGTCAATGCCTCTCAAAACCGTTGCAAATCATTGTTGAATAATAAATCTGCTGATGTGACAACGCTATGGTTAAGGTTTGGACAGGTTGAGGCACAAAAACAGCTTGGTTAGGTTTAGGGAAATCTCATGGTTGAAGTTAGAAAAACTACTTTGTTAGTGTAAGGGGACCTTTGTCGTCATGGTTACAATAATAAACACTTGGTCAAGGGAAGAAAATGATTGTGGTCAATGTTGGTCTTCCATGTTATAGTAAAGTCCAAGATTTTGTTGACCCATTCACTTTGGCTGGCTAAACCTTCTAGTCTACCAGGGTAAACCATCTGGGAGACAGGGTGCTTGGCTGCAGGAGTACCAAGTAGTGTAGGCTCAGGCATGCTGGGCAGCGGATTCAGGTGCTCTGTGTTGACTTGAGCTACAGAAGATGACGAGCAGAAAACCCACAATTGATGCCTGCTGGACTGTCAGGTAGATCTCCAAATGATCAGCTGAACGCTTGGCTGGTATACAGACCATGTGGGACAGGGAAAACACTGAGCTTAAAGAAGTCACACTAGGGTTTTCCGCATTGCAGAAATTTATGTCATGTCAGTATCCTGCAAGTATAACCACAACATTGTAGGAAATATTTTACAGAAATGTTTTTGTTTTGTGTGTATTTAGAGAACATAATAACTTACATTATGTTTAGGTATATTTCCACACAAGGTACGTGGTGGTTAAATTTTCTCCTGTCACAAACACCTATTTTTGCAAATTCTAAATTGTTAGGACATGTAAATACACAAGCACACACAGGAAAATACATAGAAACACATACAGATAAACTCCCATACCAATTGTCCCCAGGTACTGTAAACCTTAAGCTTTTAATGATAAAAAAAATAATTATTTAATCAGGCCAACACACACATTACATAGACACAAATGACAACAAATGAGAACAGTGACACAGCTGACCCTGAGATATGGGTCGCTTGCAGGTCAGCCACTCACTGGACCGTCCTCCTCTTCACACTCATCTCCTCATCCCTTTCATCATATCCTACCGTTTTTATTTGCACTATGATTAAATGTAGATTTGCAGTAATAAAAAAGACAGGTCATGAGGTGATAAAAAACATGAATAAAGGTGAAAAACATATCAACGGGCTCATAAAAGCATCAATGTCAGCAGCCGCTCATCCCCATCTTCCTGTATTACAACTGTTTTTCCAAGTAGTATACTTAAATGTACTGTTAAGTTAAAAAAGTAACCTTTTCCAAACTGTTCCAATAAAAGCAATATGTGTTATATTCCTTAATAACTATATACACAATTATTGCAGTTTTTAATACTTCTGTCAGTAAATTAATTTTACTTTTGTTTTTTTCTGTATCATTTATTTACAAGGTAGAATTGTTGATGTGAAGTTACCGTATTCTCTAAATCACTGCCCTGAAAGTCCCCTGACTATATTTGTGGCTCTTCGGTGCATCTGATATCTGTATGCTCGCTGCAACCAGCAGCAGCTCTCCTACACTCCTGTAACTCATCCCCTGGCCTCCTTCTCAATCCTCTTACCTCCATCCCTCTTTTCTCCGAAGGGACTGTCTCTCTCTGCCAGCTGGGTCCTAAGGGAGCTTGGCCACCCATTGGGGACCCATTAGGGGGGTTGGGGTTGGTGGGGGAGCTGGGAGAGAGACGGCGGCAGGTCAAATCGCTTTGTGGCCGAGGAGGGCTATCATTTACTGTAATTCAGGTCCTGTCAGACTGAAGGAGAGGGAAGGTGAAGTGGCGTGGCGCGCCCTGGCTCTCATCTGTCTCTCCCCCCACCCCCACCCCCAACCCCACCTATCATAGACAACGGCTGGCTGGCTGGCTGGCTGGTGGCTGGTGAGTTGAAGGAGGAGATATTACAGCTGCAGTGGGGGTATTTCTATTTCGTCGTAGCTGACCATTGTTCTATGTCATTTTACCTTCGAGGCACATCATTGACTGACTCATTCCTTACAATGAGTGAGTAGGTAGGGGTTCAGTGCCTTGCTCAAGGATACTGTGACAAGACACGTGACTGCTATTGGAATCAAACCAGTTACAGACCAGTTTCTCTGACCTGAGAGGCTTCCAGCTGTCCCTCCTGCTGTCAGTGATTAACCTCTCCTGTTCGTCACTGACAACAGGGCAAATATTTCCCTCTGTTCTTGTTGTGTGTGTGTGTCTGTGTCTGTGTGTCTCGTTATAGTCTCTGTGTGCCAGTTTATTATTTGATGAATTACTCTGTACAGCGACTTTTAACCATGAATAAATGTAAGAAGTGGTATTATTCGTAGAACATGGGCATAGAACTTGGGAAGTACCAAGACAATTTCTTTTGGTATTTTCAATTAGAATATATTTTTTATTTGAAATATTTTATAGGTATGATACAATACATCCATCTATCCATTGTCTGTAACCGCTTGTCCTATTCAGGGTTGCGGGTGGGCTTGAGTTGATCCCAGCTGACATTGGGCGAGAGGCGGGGTACACCCTGGACAGGTCGGCAGACTATTACAGGGCGGACACATAGAGACAGACCATTCATGCTCACATTCACACTTGAGGGTGGGGGGGGGCATGCAAACTCCACACAGAATGACCCAAGCCAGCTAGCGGGTTTGAACCCAGAACCCTCTCGCTGTGAGTCGACAGTGCTAACTGCACCACCATGCCAACCCTATGATACATTACAGGTTATTTAAAATTAAACTTTAATAACTAATACATTTGCTGACCATTATGTATAGTATCAAATTGATTTTAAGTTGTGATTCAGAATAATGCCCTCACCACTATATCTTCAAGGTAAAACAACATACATATACAGTATAATGCAACATACAATATCCCAGGAAGTGGGATTTAATTCACTTTACAAATGTAAGAGTTAATTATTACGCTTATCATTGCTTTAATGTAATACAAATGTTTCTAAAAGATAGGAGAGGCACTAGGGGTGTGTTGTATTGAAA
>NC_050183.1:2018390-2048390 GCF_008315115.2 Sander lucioperca
TTCCATATCCAATTTTGTCACTACCAACATTGTTCTTTCTTTCTCTCTCTCTCTCTCTCTCTCTCTCTCTCTCTCTCTCTCTCTCTCTCTCTCTCTATCTATCTATCTCTTTCTCTTTCTCTTTATTGCTCTATCGCTCTTTTGTCAGCTGGCTCCCCAAATAACCACATCCTCTCAGCATGTTAACAAAGAAGCCCAATCAAGAGATAAATGTCTTTTTTTTCATTTTATTCTTTCTCATTCTTCATTATGTTTAATTCTCCTTCAACCAACAAGCAGCATTTACACATTTATTCTAGCTCGGATTTGTTCTTTCCCCCACAAGTACACAGTCAATATATTAAAACATTATCTCGGCAATTAGTGCTGTATGCGGCTCACTTGCGAAAGCACTGAATCAAGTAAGTGAGGTTAGGGATTGTATTAGTATTGGGAATAGAGTAGATGTTTCATCAGATAAAAAAAAAACACTCTTACATAATTCATAGCAATACTGTACATGATGTTAGGTAAAAAAAAAAAGAGTAAATCCTTATAACCTTTATTCTTTGACACACCATGACTGCCTGTATTCTCTCTACACTAGAGAAACCTCCTTGAAATTACACACTGATTCCTTTTGCTTTTCTTTTTCTAAAAAACGTTATGCACACTAAACAGCTAAACTCTTCAAATATAACTCTTCTGTTATGTTTGGCTATTTGTCGCCGGTGTCCAGCTGGACACAGTTTTTTTTTGTTTTTTTTCAAGCAATGATACAGTGGAACGCCATAAGAAAAGAAGGTGTGTGGAAATAATAATTTCACACCTTTTCTTTGAGCATTCAGCTGGTTCCCTTTATGTGTATTTTTGAGTGACAATAAATCTCAGAGAGAGAACTTTGTACTGCCTGACGCTTGCTTTTGCACAATGGGAGCTTTGTATAGCCTCAGACAAACTCTGGAAGCGCAGGAGCATGGGTAAGGGTAAGGGTAAACATGCTTGATGGTTGGTATTGTACACACCATGGGCATATTTCTGACACTCTGTCATATATGCAGTGCAGGGTGAGGTGAAAGCACCAGTTTTAGCGGGAAAGAAAAAGAAGAAAAAAAAACTCACTATTGAAACAATTCAGTGAAGTGTAGAATATAGCAGGGACTATTTTTAAACTGGGAAAAACCCCACAGCCTGTACTTTAAGAGAAGGTCATGCAAGGCAAGATGGAGAGGTGCCATGAATGGGGTTCTGGCTGATGTGCAGCTGCCGTTTTGTGTCTTTTTCTCCCTCTGTTTCCTTTCCTCACTTCCTCCAGTTTGTTTCAGGGTCTGCTGGTGTCTTTCTACTCCCTTCTTTTACCATCTACCCCCCATTGCACATGTGTGAAGTTACTGCTTATGAAATAGAAAACATGTATACGCTTTAATCCTTTAAAATAAAATACTTCTGTATCAAATTCTTCAGGAGCAAATTAAAAGGTTTTTAGGAAGTTGGCTGACACAAAATAACGTACACTCTTTACTCTATCAGTCGAGTTTTCACAAAAATGGATGTACAAATGTGATGTTTGCTCACTGCTGTTCTGAATCAATATTGCTTTAGTGGTTGCTACTGTAGGCCAACAGTATAGGACTCTGGCAAAAGAAAGCAAATTATGGTTTTACAATCACTCAGTGTGCTGGGACCTTGAGACAAATTAATTATTCTGTGTTCAATCCGCGTGTAAAAGTCATGCATCTTCAGAATGCTGACAGATTATTTGGTATAAATACTCAATGATTTAATATTTTTGCACTTTACTTCTCATATACCACACTGCCAAAATCCTCTGTCTTAATAAGTAATTTTGTCTCAGATTCTCCTATTTCTGTTTTTACCCTTATTTCAGGTTTGTTCACACAATAGATTGCATTTGGTCAAAACTATATTTCTATACAAAAACACTTTCACAGTCTATGACTTTATTTCTACATAAACCACATAGGATGTGTGTGGCCTTTCTCTAGTCATTTGCTGCATGTCCTTGCCTTGTTAAATGCAAAAAGAGAGAGAACATCAGATATCAGCGCGGCTGCATCCTCCCTACACCAGATCCAGCCAGATCCACAGATAGACGTGAGGCTGACGGAGAGAGTATACACCCCAGACAGGATATTAGAATGGACGTTTCCTTCTTCAGTACGCCACAGGCAGGGCCCTCTCCCACTTGTCTTCTCTGTAGAAAGACACAGAGAAAAGATAAAGATGTGAGCGGAGCTGACAGGCTGCTGGAGCCACGGTCTCTTTCGCTGTTTGCATCTTGAGTCGGTTTCTGATTTGATCCTGAGAGGATGATTGTGACGGGGCTTTTTTATTATGCGGACAACAGATGGCAAGGGATGATGCTGATCTCTATGTCCGAGATGGTAGGAATCCGAGTTTTTCTGTGGCCTATTTGTCTCGTTTTACTTACCTTTATTTAACCATGTAGCCCCAGTGAGATAAGAAATCTTTCTATTCTAGGAGACAGGGTCAAGAGAGTCACATCATGATACATTTATGGCTGTAGAAAAACAACAAAAGACAAAATGAAAAAGCATATTTTAAACAAAGCCACTTGAGAGGAAATAGGAAAGGCAAAATCTCCAACACGGCGCAAGGGTTAAGGGTGTCACTTTTCTTGGAGTGTCTAATATCTACGGACATTGTTTATCTGAGATTTATACATGCGGGCTGGATTTACTGAGGCTGCTGTGGCAGTTTTTTTTTAGTTGTAGATGTGACTCATTTTGTCACACGTGCACTGTATGTGAAGACCGTGTCAAAATCAGTGTTTGCGGGCCGTTTTAGAAAGCGTTTGCAAAGACCTCTGTCTGTTTTGACAATAATTTAACCCCAAGTTGTTAAAATGTATCCATCGGTTTTTCTCCAGATGTATAGATTAATCTTATCCTATATGCCAACCATCAGTTTTACTGCAGGTTGACATTGTGAAAACATCACCAAAATACTTATGGCATTTTTCCTTTAAAAAAAACTGAAACAGCAACATTTTCAACTTCGCTTTCAACCAAGTTAGTCAGCAATTTTCTGACTAGTCTTTGTGACTAACTAGCTAACTAGTTTTCAACATTTCATATTTAACCCCGTGGTAGAACAGCATGACAATGTCTAACAATGTATATAAGCACAGGGTAAGCCATTTAAAATTTTAAGAACAAAGTAAATTTGTGTCATTGCTGAGAGAGGCTGCATGTTTCTATAACCGCCTGTAACCTGACAGAGACACTGAAGAAACCAGTTCAACGATATGATGAACTTTGCATGCTTTAACTGACTGTAACTGTATTTAGTTAAAAGTGTGTTTGTGCATGCCAGTGCATTCATGCGTCTGATTAAGTGTTTGTGCATGCCTGTGGATGGGCATTCCATATGTGCGAGCATGTGTGCATGGATGCATGCTTATTCCATAATCCATCACACACGCCCTACTGTACCTACAAAGTTCTGTACTCTCTGCAGTGGTACTTCTTGTGTCACCATAAACTTTCAATTTCACTCTCAACACGTTTAACCACAATTGTTAGGATGTAAATGAGTGACTCTCACCTGCATCACCACCAGTACAAACTCTCACCATCTCCTTCAGCTACTGAAGACGTCCTAATAAACCAGACAGATCGACACTACCACTCGCTGTAACCATGTTTTATCCAGATCAGCTTTATTTTAACGTGACCTCATTAACATGTAAAAGTGCATCCATATGGGCTTGTCGTGCCTGTGCATGTGAACTGACACATAATTTACATAGATAACAAGCAGTCGAGCGTGAATAAACTTGTGAACCGTTACGAGACGGGCAACATCCTGCAACATATGTCCTGATCGGGACGGCCGTTGGGTCCTCACCACCCCACCCCGTTTAGGCCTTGAGCAGAACATCTCAGCTGAACCAGATGTATGCTTCTTATTTTTTACTGTATGATAAAAAAAAATATTTAAACTCTCCAGTTTTGCGGGCACGGCATATGCTGCATGGCACTTTGTGTGGCGGTGGTATGCCAGGAATGGTTTTAGCAAGCTGTAAATCTGGAGTTGAGCTACACTGGATTGGGTTAGCCAGGAAATAATATGCATATGGGATTACTATCTGTCGGATATGGAACAGACTAAAGTGCATAAGTATAAACAGGGTGGACATAGAATAGATGAGAGTATGACTTTATCGAAGAGCACATAGCAACTGGCCATTTCTTTATCCATCTCTCTCTTGCTCCCTCTTTATCCCTAACCCCCAAATGCTATGTATGTGAATTAGTAATTGCCTGATACACTGGGAATTTAATGAGAAAATGTCTGGCAAAGGCAATCACCAGTTCCAGGCTATTTGCTTTCAGCACAGATTATTTCAGTGAGTGAGTGCACAAAATTGGATCATTTTGGAGTTTTAATGTGAGAATGACAGGGAGCATTAGAACGAGTAGGCATGATGCTTTGTATTCAGCTATTTCATTTATCAATCCCGAGTCCTTTCCATAGGTTAAGGTAAGACATAGGCGGACAATTTAAGAGACAATTTTAAAGGAGTTGATGAATAGAAAAGGTGAAAGAAACTCATAGAGAGAGAGAGAGAGAGAGAGAGAGAGAGAGAGAGAAGAGGGAGGCAGTAAAAAAAGTAATGGATTAGCAAAATGTTTTTTTTCTTTTACTGTGTATTTGTTCAATCTTTATATGTGGATACTTCCCCTGAGATCGCCTTTAAAGCATACATTTGTTTCAAAAGCACAGCATTTCAAATAAAGTTACAGACAATTTAAAAGTGAGGTGAGAAAGAGCAGTAGGAATGAGAAACAAGCAGCAAGAAAAAAAGGGGGAGACAATTTTACAAATGGGATGATATTTGTTTTGAGCTGATAATAATGATAGACAGTGATGAATGTCAAATGGCTGGCATTAGTTATTGTCTGGCTGTGGTTGTACTCGGCAACTCCTAGGTGTGAATGTGTGTTACACTTTGTGTGAAGCAGGTCATTAAAAAATTTAAAAACACCATAACTCTAAAATCAAGGGAACTTAAAGCCTTCCTCACGCCTGGTTCCACAAGCAAAAGCATTTGTGTGGTTGGTTGGTGCGGTATGGTTCCTACTTCCTATATACAGTACTGTGCTTTTGAACATATGGGCCAGACTGAGTAGACAAAGCCAGTCTATCCAATGCTAGCAGTGCTGTACATAAACTCCAAATCCTGTCGATCTTTCCATTCAGAGAAGTGCTGGAAGCATTCCCAGAGTTACGGCAGGCTGAGGCTGCTAGTGATGACATCACCCTGAGACGACCTAATTGGGGAGCTGTCATGACATTACAGTTAAATCCTCCTTAAATAAAGCTTTGACTATGAATCTTGCTGTGAATTATGGTCTTGAGGAAAACGGCTATTGAGATTTTTTTTTATTAACTGTGTCAGAGGACGTATTAAAAAATAGGGAGGGGGGGGGGTCTGCGGATGGAAAGGTGTTGGATCTGTGAATGGGTAATCACATCTGCAATGCTGGCCCTGCCAACTAATACTCACAGCAGGGTCCAAGGTAAACAAAGCTGTGAAATGTCCTGAGCGACTGCACAAATAATAAATTTGTATGGGTGCAGAGGGCAGCTGGGCTGTTTCTCCTTCAGCCCTCTGTCTGTCTGTCTGTCTGTCTGTCTGTCTTTCTGTCTGTCTGTCCCAAAGGCACAGTAGCAGCGCTAACAAACAGCAATAGTATGCAGTGACTGTGTACGAATGAAAGATGGCAGCAAATCAAGATGGATGACAAAAAGAATGACAACATGCATGCTTTGTAGGTATTGTAGATTTGACTTCATCCATCCGTCCACATATACTCTCAATTTGGACAAGCTGTTTTGTTTGGAGCATTTTGCTGCTTAGAAGTGTGTGAAACATTTTGAGACAGAATTCATTCATGTGAGGGGAATACAATGTTCTATTTTTAAATCTGTAGAATTGGCCTTATGTGTTTCGTGGAGGTAAGAAGTAATAAGCCCCATTATATTAAATGTTTCCTCCCCTCAGGAGAGAAAGTAGCAAATATGAATCAGACTTTATATGGAGTTTTATTCCTATCTTTATTCAAGCAAAATTTAGCACAAGTAAAGTTTTGATATATTTGATTGATATATTTCAGAACTCAAGCCAAGAAAATGTCTCTTGTCACTCTTAATGTTATTCATTTTCCTGCCTAAGGAATTACAGTGTAGATTAACTGTTGTGTGTCTAACAATGTTTGAAGTCAGCCCAGCCCTTGAGACAGTCAAGTTGATATTCAACCATCAGATTGAACCATCCGGTTGAATTTCAGTGTTGTATTTGCTGTATACCCTCTTACACTTTACAGTAACCCCAATAATAACCAACTCCTTCTTAATTGTATCGTCCCCTGTCATCTATTTTTAACTATAGCCCCAATCCTAAAATCCATATCATTGCTACAGTATAATACACTTTTCACATTTTTCTAAATATCATTTTAAAATGCAGTAGTCTTTTTATATATAAAAGTATATGGATCAGAATTATCAATGTAACGCAAACAAAGTGTGACCAACCCTGACTATTCAAACAAACTATTTCTGTCGAAGCTCTTCTCGCTCATATTATTGGCGGAATCACAGTTTTTACCAAAGTGTTAAGTTCTGGCACAGGCAGATTCAAAACAATTGCTAGAAAAATGTGTTTAAAAATATTATTTCACTGCGCACTAAATTCAGCTGTTTGTCTGCAGACTTGAACTCAGATCTTTGTTCATGAAATAAAGATCTCGTATTGCATCATCTCAATATCCGATAATTAATTGATTCATCCTTGCTATTTTTTACAACAGCTGCAATAGAAATGTACTCATTTACTGTATTGCTGACAACTGTGGAATGCAGCCACACCGATGGCCATAGCTTTAATGGGCCAACAACCAGACAGCCAGTTTATCTCAATTATTTAAAACACTGGTGAAATTTGTAGGTAAACTGTGCACATGTTAAAAACCTGTCTGATTGCTTTTGTGGTTGCCCTGTGTATTGAATCATGATCGCCGAACCCTCCTCAAAGATTTGTTTCTACCGTGCCTATTGACACTTATATGGTCATGATCAGGCTTTTGATAAGACCTGGAAATAATCTACCCTGCCAAAAAATTTCAACACAAACTTGCAGACTGTCACCCTAGTAAATAAGTCAGGCAGAACATAAAGTCTAAGGCAAGTGTTTGCCTAATCCGTTCTGTCATTTTTTTGTCGCCAAAGTGTGGAGATCTCCTGGAGGGGATTCAAGGCAGGTGTAGGAACATTGACTTTGTCATTGCTTTTACTTGTGTTCTTCTTGTCAAGAGGTGTTGAATACTCTCTGCATGTGTGCCTGAGAGTGCGAGTAGTGGAGGAAGCCAAGGAGTTGTTTTTTTCCCACTCAGACATCACAGACACCCAAAGCACCTAGCGGACACATCAGCCCTGTCCATGTCAATAATGTCAGACACAAACAGTGTTTGACTGGCCAAGAAGAGACTCAGTTTGACCACTGAAATATGCAGATATATTCCCATGCCATAAGATAGTTCCATCTGGATCTCGCAAATATCCACCAAAGTTTCTGACACTGAATAGTTGTTAATAGAAACAGCTTGAACCAACAATGAAAACTAAAGCAGCATCCACATTCTTCCATAGCTGTGACTTGTCAGACCAGGACCTAAATATTACCTTTACAATATCCTGGTAACAAACAGTTTAACATTCTATTAGCATTTTATGTTTCCATGCTTCCAATGCTTGAGTTCGAAACAAGACAGGAGTGTTTATCCTGCCACCCAATGCACATGGGAGAAATGTCCTCTGCTGACAGCTGTATAGTTATTACAGAAAATCCTTCAGAGTCTCTGCTCAGCTCTTCCAGTATGACCAGCACCACAGCAGCAATATTTTCAGGGTACTACCGCACTTCTCATTGTTATTTTGCATCGCCAGGACTGAATCCTCTTGCCAAAATAAGCATTACATTTTTTTAATTGCGTTTCACATGTTGAACCAATGCACTTCAGGATGTTACCCAACCAAATCTGTCGAAGCCGTTTTTGAATTCTGGTGTGGTCCAGAGTAAAAGCCTGAAAATAAAAGTATATCAGGGGATAATTTCCTATTGTATATATTTACTTGCTAATACAGTACCTTTAATGTACAGCAGTTTCACAGTGCTTTCCTTTAAATGTTACAACATTCTGATAGGGCGTGAGTGCTAATAAGATTAAAAACAAACTGTAGGAGATATCATTTGACATAAGTAGGGTTGTTGCAATAGGCTCACCTTAATGAAAGCCAGCAAAGCACAAAACACTCTTCTTATATCAGCCTGTGGTATTTCCACTTAAGAAATATGCCTTCTTTGAAGCTACTGCAGCAGATTAAATGCAGTGACATGTACTGTACTTGAGTGCTGGCTATGGGAGATAGTTCATCAACACAAGTATTGAATTGGCCATGTAAATGAAACATAAAGCATGTGTATTCTTTAAGTCTTCAAATAAAGGGTCACCGCAGCTGATTTCCATCTCAATGCCAAGGATCCATTTTGTCAGTCAAGGCCACAATTCTGCTGTACCTTAAAATGTACTTTCATACTTGGTTAAGAAGACGTGTGTGTGGGGGGCACCGTTGTGTTGATTGAGTCACATTCAGCAGTGCTGCTGTGGGTGCAAAACAGCCTCCGGTATTAGCATGTATAAACAGGCTTATAAATGGAGCACTATTTGGCTGTTCATTTTCATCCTCTTAACAGTAAACAAGGCGGAACAGGCCCTGACACCCTCAAATAAATGGAGACCAACACACGCAAATTCAGCTGCAGCAGGGAACCATGGAGGGTTGTTTGAGTTAAGGTCAATCCTGTTTAGATTGCATTGGTCGTGGGCCGATTTCTTTTGCGTTTTGTTTGTTGAGCTTTTCTGCGAGGCAAATCATGTATTCATGTATTCTGAAATCTGATGTTGTAATGAATGTGACTGTGTTTGCTTGCGTAGGGCTGTTTTTTATAGTGAAGTGTGTGTGCATTTGGATTGTGTGTGTATATGTGTGTGTGTGTGGGGGGGGGGGGGTTACAAAGGATTCAGCACAGTGGAGGCACTTACATATAAATAGACGTATTCTGGCAGAGGCTCATGGGTGAAAATATACAATGTACTGTATATCTAAATTTATGGGGACATATGTGGATAGGATTGGTTCTGTCATACACCAGTGTAAGTCTTCAGAGTGTCTATTTTTTGTTATGTATTAAATCCTGAGCTTTGGCTTGGGGTCAATCTGGGGATTTTAAGACTTGCCCAAGAAACAGCTGTACCAAGTGTCAGTTGATCTTACATTAACCACATCGAGGCTGTTCTAACGATTTCATCAGTATTCTATATCCTTTAGTAGGTCGCGCAGCTGTTAAAACAAGAACTTTTATTTGACATGCATCTCAATTGAGATCGCAGCAGGTCCCGAGCCATTGGGTATCCCACTGTTAACTGAATGAGTTACATTAAAACCACTGGCAGCTGTTTCCAGAAAGCAAACTCAGACAAGCTGAGTTTATGCCACCTACCCTGCACAAAATGTCAACAAGCCTAAGTAAAAGAGTGGCTGGTTAAGAAAGTTGCGCATCTAATAAAAGACCCAGTTAAAAAGCGACTGAATGTTGGGCTTAGATCCATCAGGTGATGTTCCGTGACAGCCGGACCTACAGTTTAGCAATCACTGTTACTGTTAGTTTTGAACAAAATGATTAGTCTAGCGCAGGAGCAGTGTCTTAAAGCTGTGAAAAAAATAAAATAAATAAATAAATAAATATATATATATATATATATATATATATATATATATATATATATATATATATGCAGCTTTAAATTTACACACTTGAACAAAGTAAAGAAGCAGATCTCTGGTCTCGCAGCTGTAATATACAGTATATTATTATATTATTATAATATGCAGGGCACAAGGGCGCGAAAGAAGTCTTCACGACTGCGCACCGGCGAGGGATAAACCCAATAGCAACAGCTCTTAGAGGGCGAAGCCTTCACAAAATAGAACTTTTTTTTACTGATCGTTCCAAGCAAGTAGCTACACAATCATAGCCTCGTGAGACCATCCTGATCTCGCGAGCTCCAGTTTTCCACTCGCAGATCAGTCTGGCATCTTCAGACAGAGAAAATTTGGAGCCGTTTGCCAAACGACCGACCAATCAGCGTTTCTTTTGAGGCGGGTTTAGGTGTGACGCAACGAGAAGCGACTGTTCAGTCTAAACAACATGGCGGCTTCCATGGATGAGATGAGAGTAGCTATCGCGCAAGTTTTATCCGAATTAGAAAGTATTCCTTTATTGAAAGAAGAGCAAAAAACGGCACTGGAGGCTTTTCTGGGAGGAAAAGATGTTTTTGCTCTTCTCCCGACTGGTTTCGGCAAGAGTTTGATACATCGTTGATCTGATTGGTTGATTTGGCCCGTCTATCACCAACATAGGTGGTGATAGACAGATGATTTATCCAATCAGCTAACCAGTATTTTCACCCCTTCCCAAAAGTTCTCCAACGGAAAGTTCCCAGATGGATATGCCGAGCAAATGCGAAGCAAACCATCTGGTGGAGTCAGGTTAACACAATCATGCCTGCTTGGAGAACCAAAAAGTTTGTATCCTGTAGCAGATATAATAAAACAGTTGAGTACTGTGCTTCAAGTCTAGTAAAAGTATTGTCATGAAAACTAATTACAATAACATGAACAGGCTAGTTGTCTGTACTATTGTTGGATTAATTATAGATAAATTAATCTAAATCATTTAGATCTACATTTAAATGTTATATTATACTAAGGAATTGGACTTTTGTCATTACTGTACAATAGAAAAACTGAATTCAAGGTACTTTATTGTCACATACATGTAGCGAATTGCAGTCAGAGACAAAGCAGTATTTTTACAAGCCATTTGACAAATTTATCTGCCACCTTTAAGCGCTTCCAATTTACAGCGTGTCTCTATTGGACAAGGTGTCTTGGTTTGATTTATGCCATATGCAAGGATAATGCGATTGTTAAAATGGTGGACAGGTTATATGTGATCTCCATTCATTAAACACTATCAATGGTTTCTGAAGAACCCATTTAGACGAGCACACTGGAGACAATGCAGCATGTCAATGTGATAGGTCCCATATTTGCTTTTTAGTGCTTCACTAAAACAAAGACAGGATTAAGAGCATGGATTGAAATGGTAAACCACAGTCAAATACATTTGTTACTCTAACACGGCAGAGTCTCCACACTCCCTGGGGCGACCGGCTCCAAGTTATTTATGATGTTGAAATTAATCTCACTTAGCGCGATGGGCTCTCGAAGAGGTGCCCTCCTTCTGAGTCGGCCGCCGAGCGAGGGATGAGAGAGATTGAGGAGTGGGGAGAGAGTGCAGAGCCACCAAGGACTTATTCAAATCCTCCCTCATAGATTAGCAATCGCAGCTTGACAAGCCACCCTGCAAGTTATTATTTATTTAATTTTTTTAAAAATTGAAGCTGTTTCTTACTAACATGTCAGAGACAGGGGGTAATCCGTTTGGAATTTACGACTGATGAGACAGGAGACAAACTTGCCTGTGTGTCACAGAGTACCGAGGATGCAGGAAGTAGAATATGCAAATAAGGTCTGCAGGCTTTAAAGCAGCTGTCTGTTTGATTGCCACTCTCTGGCATTGTTTGCCTATGATGGATAGAGGCTTTCATTGCAGGGGCCCATTAGGAGTACAAATATTATGATTTATGATTACTCATGATCTTTGGTTGTGAATTGATGTAAGGCTCTTTAAACGTATGGTGTGGTATTGTTCAGATATGTATATGTGGATGTAAATATAAACTATTGTATTTAAAAAAAAAAACAGTTCACTCAAATATTCACAAAGTCTGCATGTCAACAAAGGGTCCAACAAAGATTTAACGAGGGTAGTGATATTAAAAGCTTCAGTAAATTAAAGGGTTCATGAAAAATGCAAAAAGAGCAACTCACGACCAGGACAGCATCACACTGAACACACTCTGCATAGTCTTTTCTCTCCTGATTTAGACTTAATCTATTAAAATAATCTTCCTGCTCAAACAAACAGAATGTGACAAGGACTGTCTGAAGGAATAAACACAGCTCCTTTGTTGCAGCTTCCTCACTAGGACAGTGTTTTAAACAGACAAACAAAGCGTGCAAGTGTAAATACCAGTCACCACTGGCACCTTTTACTGCAGATTGTAATAGAATAAGTTAATTGTAATTTATAAGAAATGAAAAAATATGCAAGCTTACAGTGACACCAAGTTAAGTCAATTTATTTTAATTAATGTATGCTACTGGGTGTAACATATATTATTCTAGTAGAGTTTGTTCTTTAACTTGATGTAAAGCAAAACTGAGGCTGTATAAATGTATTTAAGTAAAAGTAAAAGGTTGCTTATTTCATAAACACAATGACATTGAACGCTATTAGGATACATTCATCATATTCTCTATTTGGCCAAATCCTAATCTGTACGATATGATGAGCCTCCCAATTTTTATGTTTGCAATTCAAACACTCTAAAAGCAGTGTGTATTCAAAAAAGCAACTAAATTACAGAATTTAGTCAAATGTGGCAAATGGGGCCAAAAAAGTTCAAATCGCTCTGCAAATTAAATTTTCTTTTTATTCCAATTTTCCAGATAAATATCAAAGTGACAGAATACGTTATAATTAAAGTCACTAAATCAGTTTAGATAGACTTTAATTATATACCTCTAAATTATTTTTGCAGAACAAAGGAATGTGCAAAAAAGGTCAACGTAGGTTGGAAATCGTTTTCATTGCCACACTCACCCTAAAGGGTTTCAATAAACCAACTGGCTCATTATAGCTGGGACCCTCACAGAATATGTTGGCATCATTTGGAGGCCTCAGCTTTGCGACATTTATAAATATTTGATAACAGATGAGTGGGCTCTGTGGGATGCCACTCCAAGCACCACTGACAAGTCTGCTAATAAAGCAAAGGCCATAAGCGGCTCCTCTGTTGAAGACCACACTGCCGAGATAGCAGTGAAAACATGCACACCCCTGCTGATGCACACAATTGTGGGCACCCTTGACTCACACAAAATGAGCCACACTCCAACACACACATACATATGCATGTGCACTGCTCAGCATGTCGGAACACACGATCAACAAGTGAGAAGAGCTACTGAGAGACCATTCAGAGTGTGTGACTCAGTCAACACAATCAATAACAGTTGGAATGAAAATGAAATTAGATGCTTTGTGACCAACTGTGATTTCAATAATAATACTGTGTGTAAGGAATGCTGAGCCACCAAATGATCTCCGAACATTTGCTGCTACACTTGAGACGAATTCTCGCAAATAAAATATGATTTTGATTGTCACCTTGTGGATAGTCACAGAATCCCCACTGAATAATGCAATGTGTGTGTGTGTGTGTGTGTGTGTGTGTGTGTGTGTGTGTGTGTGTGTGTGTGTGTGTGTGTATCCATCTTCTTCCCAGGCAGCTGTTAACCTTCCAGGTTTCAATGAGAAACAGGTGGTGGGCCCAAACACGTGCTCTTGGCTCGGAGGAAACACCAAAACAGTGTAATAGCTGACATGTTGCTAATAATGCACTAAACATTGCCTGATGGGGTGATTTAATGTGTTTTGTGTACAGTAATGTATATTTCATTTACTGCCACGTTGCACATGAGTAAAAATCTAGCAGTCCTACTGTATGCAGCAGTTGTATGCAAAAGCTTAATTTTTTTTTCCTTTTGAGTTGCTGTCTCCTCTGCTCTACTTTACCAAGCAAGTATTTTGACATTGAATACATAGTTGTTGAAACAAGCTCACAGTTATACAACACCGTGCTCATATGTTGACACTTGTGTAAATATAGCAACGGAATAAAAACTGCAGCAACATTTGCTGTCATTCATAACTTCTCATTTTATCATTTTGTGAAAGCAAGGCCTACATATCTTGATTCTATTTGTTGAAAACAGTTTGCAGATAGATTAATGTGTATTCTTTAACAAAGTGCAATGGTACATTGTAAAATGTTAGCTCTTGAGCTGATTTCCAACTTTTACCACCTGCATGTCACCATAATGTTACAGGGTGCAGTTTGATTATTCTTGTTATTTCTTTCTGCTTTCTTTTTCCCGCTTCTTTTATTTCCCCATCCTCTTATCAGCCTATTCATCTGTGATTACTCTTCCTTTGTTCTTGCTCACTTGTCTCAATTTCCTTCCTTCCATTCCTCCATCCCCCTCTCTTTCTGTCCATCTGTATATGTTGCTCTCTCTATGTTGGCACGTGCATCGCTGTTCCCCTGTTGGTTCTTGGCCAGCTCCCCCACTCTTCTGTTCTCGTTCTTTTTCACCCACCCCCACCTTCCTTCTCCTCTTCTTCTTCCCATGTTGCATGTGTGCCAGGGTCCGGGGGGCTCGGCAGAGTGTACAGCCCAGTGGCCTAAAAGTGAATACTTACGTAATTGCCAACTGTCTCCAGTCATTAGGGGCAGCCCTTAAAAAAGACATGCTTCGCCGACAGCTGCGTCCCCTCGCCTTTGCCAGCCTTTCAGATCGCATTTGCTTTAAAGGGCTCGCCGGCATCATATTTAACCCCAGAGCACTGTGTGCTCCGTGGATGATGGGGGAAACAGATAGAGGATACACAATTTATGCAGAGTTATACAACATGAAGTATGAAAACAGACATTCTCTGGATGTAACATGCACTAAGGTTGTTTGTGTTTATGTCTAAAATAACAGGTTTTGTGACCTGACTTCATGAACACTGGGTCAATCACTGCACAGTAATTACAGCAGCATGTGTAGCAAAAATATCTACGACAATATGTCACATTGCATCTTTCAACCTCTAATAATCACAATGACAGGTCAATTCTTTTTATAACAACAGCATCTTTATTGCCATCCATTTACTTGTTGCTGAGTTACTGCAATGAGTGAGCAGGTAGGACATTCAAGGTCTTGCTCAAAGGAGACATGGAGACAATGACCTTTGACCTTGCAGCAGGCCACATTGCAGTGCATGTTGTATGTACAAAGGGCTATAAAGACGAGCCTTGTTGCTTCCCCCAGCCCCGCATGAATACTCAATTAAAGTCACCAGTATAATGTGAGAAATTAAAGTTGAGATGTGCTCAGAAGAGACTCATTTGTTTATATTAACTACTGACAATTCCCTGCCAGTTCCTGCTGAGAGATGAACGTACATTTTTTTTCCATGCTTGCAGAGAGACCTCCAACAGTATGGTTGGTGACAGCTGGGTCAGGTCCCCACATATCGGGGACACAGCTGCCCTGCAGACATGTGCTCTCTCTCTCTCTCTCACACACACACACACACACACACACACACACACACACACACACACACACACACACACGTATAAACACTCTCATGCACTAGGCAAAAAGGAACAGGAAAGCAGAGCATCTGAACAGCCTTGGAGCAAAATACATATGACCACATTTCTGTTGTCACGCAAAAACCATGTATCTGCAAAAAGATAGCGCAAACAGTGCTTATTTCCCCATTGACCCCATGTGTTTTAGATACATTTTTACTAGAGGTGTCAGAGTATCATACATTGCAATGAACATTTTCTACTTTGGAAAGAAAATGATCCTTTTTTTAAATGATGTGTTTAAAACATGTCCTGCTTTGCCTTTCAATTTGCCCACAATGATCTGAATTTGTGTTTATCACCTTGGCCGCATGTGTCAAACTGTTGCCCAAGGAACGTGTTTTACTCAACATGAATCATCTTGTGTCAGTCACAACAACCGGCCCTAGACTAACTAACACAAGAAACTCTCATACATTGCTATTCGGACTAGATGTTCTGATTGATTCATGTTGTGGTCAGGTGTAACTACTTGAACAAGCAAAGTTGAAACCAGTAAAATGCAGTATAATTTCACTGGTTTTAAGGTTGCCTCTCAAAAGCATACATATACAGTATGCATATACTATAGACAGTCTTGAAATGCCAGACCGTATTTAGCTTTTCTTTGTACTGTGCGCAGTGCCGCTGCAAGATTACACAAAGCCATCACCATCACACTGGTATAGATTAAGTAAAATCCATAAACCAATGAAATGGCAAGGCTTAAAGTTGTAAATATTTACACTGGGGTAATGTTACTGAGGTTAATTCATAGGCGTAAATCGCAGGGGGGTTGGGGGGGGTCAGGATCCCCCCCCATCTAAGGGTTGTCGTCCCCCTAGAAATATCATTAAAAAACATGCTGTGTATTGCAAATAACATAATGATGTATACTTAAAATATCTGTGTAAGTAGTAAAACATAAAACAAACCCCAAAAAATGCTTTTTAAGTTTAGAAACATTTTTAGTCTCCCCTCCCTTGCCTCACAGTAGTTTGGTCCACTGCCTGCTTTACCCACCCACAACAAGAAGTCCGGCGGAACGCAGGAGAGAATGAGAGAACATACTAGTTAGATTTGCTACTGTTCAAGACTATTTTATTCACATTAACATCGGATGAAGTTGTTCTTTTCTCTAATAAATTAGTCATGACAAAAAAGTTTTGCTATGTTAGTGTAATATAATGTAACGTTACCTACCTTGTTTAATAGCTTGTTGGATAGAAATGCACCCACTACAACAAACGTTAACAGGGCATTATGTGTGTGAACTGATATTAGGGTTAATATTGAAGATCTACAGTTGTGTTTTGCTCAATATGATGTTAAGTGGCTGATCAGTGAGTTTGCTGCAGTTAAATATACATCCTGTGTCCCAGACGAAACCTAATATTTATGTGGAGGACGCAAGATCATTTTAGAATTTTAATATGACCGCGTGGTGAACCTATGAATCTAACTCATATTTAGACATCTGACGTTAAAGATTTGTGTTGTTGTTGCCCAGATAAAATGACAGAGAAAAGAAAAACAGACATAAGATCCTTTTTCAGTGCACCAAAATGCCAAGTACGTACAATAAGTCCTCATATCAAGACAATTTGGTAACATCTTTATAAGAATGGGTGCTTATGGAAATACTAACTATGTCACAGGCAAAGGAGACAGAAAGAACTGAGGAACAGGGAGACCAGGGACAGTCAGGTGTAGAGTCTCAGGTAAGTGTGTTTAGCTTAGCTAATATTTTTGGAGGTGTGTGGCTGTCAGGGTTAGCAGATGAGCTTTACCAGTGGCTCACTAATTAACATTATGATCAACTAATTTAACAAGTGTACAAAAGCATTGTATTTCTTTTATATGGGGACACTTTTTCAAAATAAGTCATTATGTTTTAAAGTATTTTTGTGACTTGATTGTAAAGTTAAAAATAAAGAAATGGTTTTAAAAAAGAATATTTTGGTCAATTTAGTCAGCTTTTTCATTGAATCAAGAGAACCACTGAAAAGAAGGATAATGGTAAAGTCTCCATGCTACACTAATGATAGTATGAAGGCTTTCCTCTGTGTACACATATCCTCTACAAGTATAATTGTGGCTGTATTATTTGTGTCCCCTTCAAAAATTGCTCTTCAGAAATGTTATGTTTATTGTCCCCCCCAACTGTTAGATGAGATTTACGCCCATGGGTTCATTTGACATTTGACTCCAACCTACTTGCTGGAACTGATTGTCTCTATTAGGTGGCTAACCTTCTTATAAGACAATGTGACTGCTACTGAGCCTGTAAGGGGACATGGGGAAAAGAATAAATAGGTAGATAATACAGCCGCTAACTCAAGGTCCGTCTCCAGAGCTGCTGTTGGCTAATCTCCTGGCGAAACAGTCTCTTAAAGGCGCAGAGTGAGGCGAAGGGCCCGTGGGGTGAGCTAGCTAGCTAATTTCTTTCTCACTTGTGATGTGATAGACTATAAATTTAAATAAATTCAGTGCCCCATGTTGCTATTTTCCAAGCAAGCATTTCCGCGGGAAATGAAACTGAAGTGAACACACCTAAATTATAATTGTTATTGTATTATAAAACATATAGTACAGCTAATCAAGTTTGACACAAGATCTACTGGACATTTAAAACATTTATGTTTTAACTTTAAAATTTTCCGTCCCAACTTAGTGGTTTAAACTCAGTCAAACAGATGATTGACAGTCAAAACTTGACCATTTATTTTCTCCTATGGTAGATTTAATACAGGTATGTCTAAGATTATGTCAACACAATTGTTTTATTTTGATTAAAATGACAAGGTGTTCAAATTGTATAGTATGTTGCCCATTAAGCTTGGCATATGGATAGAAATAGCACAGTATCATGTTTCAGTGTTTCAAAAAGAAAGGAAAATAGATGGAAAATAAACTGAGATCTGAGAATAAACCAGAAGTGTTATCTTCTGGCACAGATGTACTGCACTTATTTTTCTTGCCTCTCATGTCATTTCCTTATCCTTGTTATACGTTAAAGGTATTTGCAAAATGGAGTGAACTCAAACTATTTTCACAAATTACCTGCTAATAAAAAGCACTATTCTCAGACTAAAGGAATTTGGGGTTTTCAGAAGAAGTGATGTGCAAGTTAGTGTGTCAAGCTGAGGGCTTGTCTAAACGGCCCCCTAACAGAAGCTCAGAGGGCCATGAATCAACCATGAAGGATAATCAAATGAAATGCAAATGTGGTTTGTGTGATTTCTTTTCTGTTGCTGGTGCTTGATGCCCTCAGGGGCCCTGTCAGTTGTGGGGGCCGTACATAATGAGGGGTCACGCTTGAGGGGCCCTTTGTAAACATTGTGAGTGGGACAAGATTGTGGAATTAGTCCAAGACAAAGGGAGTTGTGAGCAAGGAGCATGCAGACACACATGCACGCATGCACGCACGCACGCACACATACACACACACACACACACACACACATACACACACACCTTTGTCCTTCTCATTCTTCATCCTTGTACAAAACCTGTTTCATTTCTGAGACTGTGTGTGTGTGTGTGTGTGTGTGTGTGTGTGTGTGTGTGTGTGTGTGTGCGTGTGTGTGTGTGTGTGTGTGTGTGTGTGTGTGTGTGCGTGCGTGTGTGCGTGCGTGCGTGCGTGCGTGCGTGTGTGTGTGTGTGTGTGTGAGGAATCTAATGAGGGGCCCATGGGAGGTAAGCAGGGGCTCCCCGGCCTTTGGGGTTAAAACTGTATTTTGATATTCATATGCTGCAGTTAGATCATACTGGGAATCTTGGAAAGGGCTCCAGAAATTGTCCCATAACCAACAGGTATATGATTCTTTTAGTTCTAAAATGACAGCCCTTGTCAATTTCTGGCTGTAACCTATATCCAACTGAAATGATCCGAAGGTCAGACATACACGCACAGAGCAGCAGTAACAACATGTGCCACATCAGTTTTGGTACCTTTGCGGCTCTGTCTCACTAAATGGTTGTGCTTTGATGTTTTTGAAGACGACAGCATATGCTGTAGCTGTAGAAAAAGTATTTGTGAATGAAAAGCTCCAAAAAGTTAAAAAAAAATGCATTTGTTTACATTTTTTTCTTTTAAAACAGAATTCAGATTTGTTTATAGCAATAATGTTCTATATGGTCACTTTGTGAGTGTAATGTTTTGTGGCAAACGGTCTCTGTGAATCATTTCTAAATTCAGCATGGAAACAACAAATGCAAGAGGTTTGGTCTCTGATATAATGCTATTCATAGGGAATATTTAGTCAAATAAATTATCTAAATTATTCGATACTAGATATAAAAATATGAAAAGCAGCAGGGAGGGAGCCTCTTTGGAAAATGAGACTCAATATGAGACTAACCTTAACCAGCACCAAACCGCCAACCTTCCAGCCAGCTGAAGTTACTGTTGCTTCTCTTTGATGGAACAGGGGTGGTGTTATTTTTTGAGGAGAGGATTGTACTGTGACACACTTGCTGAGATGATCAATCTTATCAGAGTTATTGTTTATTTGAATGTTTTTTTTGTTTTGTTTTTTAACTATTTAAGGTACGACAGCAGTGACATGAGTAGGAGTAGTGTTGTGCTTTGAGAATCAAGGGATTGATGAATCACATTGGTTTCACACAGACACACGTCACTTGACTCATACAGTAAATACACAAAGAAGGTTGGGAGGGCATATATTATCTGATTAAAATCAAAATGATTAAAAATTACAAATTAAAGCAGAAATCTTTCAGAACAGAGAATCCTTATAATCTCAGAAGTGTTTGCTGAATTGATTTTTATTTTTGGGATATTCATAAATCATCAAGATGATGACAACGATTCAGAAATTATTCACACAGTTTTAAAAACACAAAACACACTATAAAGCTGAGACCTATTTCCACTGTAATCCACCCTCAGACATTTTTTAGCTTTTGGAAGTCACATCTGAGGGGACTTGTGGCATAGTAGTGGTTGGGTAGATTGTGTCATGCCCCCCAAGCAGAGGAAACTAAACAATATGTGAAAAATAGCTTCAAGCCTGCTACATGTCCCTTAAACGTCATGGCAGTAGAGTCATTTTAAGTGGGCAGGGTGATACAAAGTCAACAACAGGTTTCCTAAAACAGCTGAAGCGAACTGAAAACAGTTGAAAAATTGAGGCAAGAGTTCATAATACCGTGAAGTCACTGGATTGTAAATTTGGCATCAGAACACGTGTTTGTGAGTATAGACGTTGGTACTACAAGACATTTCATAAATATTGCATGTGCATTTAAATTTATCATATTTGTTATTATTATTTTGCTTAACATAAATATACATATCATGCCTGAGAATGAAAATGTGTGTAAATCTACCCAAGTATACAATAGAATGGCATTTACACCCACTAGACCTTCTTTTCAAGGTTATGTGAAAATGCATAACCATTTAAAAATTACCTTCACTGACTTTGAATATATACTAGTATGATAATTCTATGCTGTTGGTTGTTTTGCCACCAATTAAGCCCAACAATCACAATCACTGTCCCAGTTTTATATAAAAAAAATTACCCTGTACACTTCTAGCTCCTATAAAAAAAATATTCTAACTTGTAAATGTGACATGGAACAAACTAAAAAATCATAAATATTAACAAAAAATAATTGAAACCATGATTGAAACGTCTCTGAGCTCTGCAATCTGTATTTACATGTCCTTGAATTGTAGAACAGGCGCTATCGTAAAGCTAAAAACAACCAATTAATTTAGCATCCATCTAATATTTACAGTAGAGGGACCATTGCTCATTTGGTTCATAAAGCTAAACAAAAGCTGCCCTTAACAACGTGGCTCGGGAGATTCACATGCAAAACAGAAGGCCCTCTTTCAGAGCCATGTGGAAAAAGGCTTGTGCGTAATTACAGAAGAGGGGTCTCCATAGCATTGTAATTGGAGGCAACGCCCCAGCCCAGAAAGGGGCCATGGGGCTCTAAACATGTTGAGAAGTTTATTGCAATGAGGTCCTCAGTCTACTACTCTTTAAAAACCACAGTGGAAAAGAGTGGGAAACAATGGTGGGATAACATGATTGTGCTTGTGTGTTTGACTAGGCCTGGGAGCTCACTGTTGTCTTTTCTGCTGCAATCCCGGTGAGGAGGAAGTGAGGCGTACTGATGACAAAAGCGCTGGGTGCTTGGGAGCACTGAGGGGCTGGTTAATCACGGCCCTAAACTACAGGAAGTGTCTATTCAATGAAGCCTCAGGCAGCCAAGCAACGATGCAATCTGGGCACTGCTGTGGACTGGGGTCGAGCGGCGCGAAGATGGCAGCAGAGGAGGAATTAAGTTATGACGGCACACAGCTTTTGGGGTTGTTATAGGGTCCAGCGGACTTACTTCAATTGCCACCATATTTGTTTAGGCTACATACTAGCATTACACATGTATGTCTTTTACCAGTTTGTTTACAGTTGTTATGAACAAATATAATATATGACATGTCTGAGGTTTACAGCATTCAAAAACCCAAAACACATATTTGGATTTAAACAGTTTCCCCTTCTGTGCTGTGTTAATCAATGTTTACACTCCATCCATTTATATCTCTTCTGACTTTGAGCACAATAGGACAGAAATGCGTTTCTTCTGCCCTCACCCTCACCCTTGAAATTTAAACATAATACATTTTCAGTTCTTTTCATCTTTGCGTGCCACCGCAATAAAAAACATGAAGACAGCAGAAGCCATTTAAAGCAAATTTTTATTATCCAGTTTGGGTGTGCACCCATCCTGACTAACTGCTAAACAGATTTTCTGAGCTGAAAACACATTAAAATATCTTTTTCTGATTCCGCTGGCTTGCACCAGAATTTGTGGGACTGAAAATAATGAATTGCCCATGCCTCACATACACAAATGCATCTCTAATGAGTAGTGTCCTACTTGTTCAATTCATTACAGAGATTTTTTTGACGCTTTCATCTTGTGCACATGCCTCTGTGTATGACTATAAACCTTGTGTGTCACATAAGTTGCCCATGCTTTGTGTGTGTGTGTGTGTGTGTGTGTGTGTGTGTGTGTGTGTGTGTGTGTGTGTGTGAGTAGGGGACGGGGGGTTGGTAGTTTGTACACATCCGTATTATCTCTTGCTGCTCATCCGGCTGAGAAGCTGGCCTTAATTACAACCGTCTGTCTGAGTCACTAGCATGCTCTACCTACACAAATGGACACCAACAACAGGCAGCATCTCAAAGAAAAGGCAAGAGTGGTTTTGCTTCGTAGCCGGAGGGCGACTTCCCCCTGCCAACGAGATACAAAGGTACTGTGGGCCCACATCCAAATAGATCCCTCAACCCTTTTCCCTCGGGCCTTGTTGACATCCAATTGCTGTGCAGGGGCTGTAGTTTGGATGCGCAAAATCCATTGTTTATTGTTTTTAGCCTCTTGGTTAACTGTTTTTTTTCCACCATCTCTTTCTAGCTTTTAAAATCAGCTACATCAAATCAACTTTAAGCTTTGAAATGGTGGCTGAGGGACTGGTTCGGAATGAGGATGTAGGCTTTCAGAGAATGTACCTCTATGTAATTCACACAGTGATCATCACCAGAGGCATTGTGCTACAGTATATCTTGTCTGCCTGCTCAGATAGAGTCTTCATGTGTAGGCAATTTTTTTTTTTGAACTCGCTCCAACCGCCTGAAACTGTCGACTCAAATGAAAAACTTTACATGGGAACTGACGGGGCTTCAATTAAACATCTGGAAAGACCAGGCACAGCCCAGTTTGGGAGGAAAGTGGGTTGAGACTATAAATAAATTCCATACATTTTCTGTGGCTGGAGCCTACCCCAACATGCAACGAATTCCATTTGATGTTTCCATAAAGTTATAACAAAGATTGGATTTTGGCCAACAAATCTTGTTGGTTTCTCACTATTGACAATCTTCCTCAAGCACAACGTTTTAGTAGCTGGCTTTGGTCCAAAAACAGCCAATAAGACCACCATAAAATGGTAAATCATAGTCACCAGTCCTGTGTTGATGAATGTGTATCCATGCAGAATAACACATATCGTCAAACACAGTTTGCTGCAAACCAAAATGTATCTCTCAATTTATAGTCTTATGTCTATCGTGTGTCTGCAGCTGATGTTATATTGTCCTCTCAACATGCATATGTAAATGACAGACTAAGTCATTCCTCAGTGCTTCAAGACAGTCTTCATTCAACATAGATTCCTCCCATAACTTTGCTAAATTAACCAATCATTTTAAGCCACTGCTTAAAAGTATGTCTTGTGTTGATATTTTAGCTGCTGACAACACTAATGTATGCACCAGTGTTACAAGCTGGTGTTCTTGCACTCGCTCTTTTCACAACTGTCCTTGTCCGTAAATCTTGTCCGTCAATCGTGTCACCTTGTGAGGTGCACCACAAAGGCACTATTTTCGGTTTCCTAATGGTTTTGATTTCAAATCCAGAAAGTGGGGATGGATCGGTCATACACTTAGGAAGGATCCGAGGAACATAGCAAGACAAACTCTGGACTATAATCCTCAAGGCAAGAGGAAGCTAGGGAGACCTAAATCCAACTGGAGGCGGTCCACGCTTGATGAGCTGACCAAGACAGGGACCTCCTGGCAGGAAGTAAAGACCTTAGCGCAGAGGAGAGTGAGGTGGACATCCATGGTGGACGCCTTATGCTCCCAAGGGGGCCAAGAGTATTAAATGAATGAATGAAATGAATGGTTTTGATTATGTTAACGTCAAGACCACTTTAGTCCAAATCAGTTCTACAACCAATTCAAGACTGAGACTGAGTTCTGTTCAATATTAGATATGAAATAATACTTGTTTTCAAATGTAAAAATAATCCTTGAGGACTTTTATCAAGAGAAATTGTCTATTGTCAGCATTCTATCTTTACCTAGCATCCAGCTAATTCATTCATATGGTTTTTACTAATTTAATTCAGACATTTGAGGGGCATGCCACAGTTGTGATTGTTAAATGTTGCTGAGCAGAAAAGAAAAATTAATAAAAGAACTAAACAAAACAACAAGTTGGGCCAAGTTGCGAAAAACACACTTTTAGATATTGAGAAATTGAGAACGTAATCTGAAGACCAACACCCCCCTTTACGCATACATCTGCATCTGTCCTGCATTGTGGACATACCTTTATGGAACGTTAAGCAATTAAACCAATCTAGAGCATTTTAAAAGAAACCTTTGAGGTATCTCAACCAGGTGGTCTTCAAACCATTATTTGCAAATGCTGCTAAAAAATGCAGCAAAAGTTCAGTAAGAAAATACGACACTCAAGTTCTTCAGATTAAAAATATGATTCTGATCACAAAATATTACAAATGCCACTGTTCTGCAAGCCCAGCACCAAGAGCCACTGATGTCATTACTGCGCAGGATGGCGTTTGTTCAGTCAGTCAGTCAGTCACCCGGTGTGAGGCGGCGGCTGCCTTTGCTCGCCTGGCCGCACCTCTGCTCCTCTCTTACTGCATTAACAGCAGGGAGTCGACTCCCAAAGCCTGGAAACGACACACTCCATTAAGTATCCTAGAGGAGCCAGACACTGCTTAGATACATGACTTTTAACACAGACAAAAAATTAAAGAAAAAACACCCAGCTCAGAGCACTGCTCGAATTATCTTTTTGTCTTTAAGGGGGTCTCTCTATCTCATAAAAAAAGTTGGCCACCCTGCACATAGCCTAACAAGGCTATACAATTAAATAGCCTAGGCACGAGTGGCGCTTTTGCGCAGTATATGCGCACGGTAGGTCTAGGCTATTATCTTGACACACGCACACAACAGACAGAGATTTTTTTTTTTTTTTACAGAAATGGAGTCCTTTTAATTAATTTCAACATATTATTGATTGTAATAGTCCATATTTCATTTCAATTTCGCAATACAAAGAAATAGACTAAACGATTTAGTCTGAGTGTCATTCTCAATTTCACAATGAAATAAAACGTAACTCATTTGACCCAGACCACCGTCTCAGATATCAGTGTCAGACACAATAATGCATGTAGTCTTTAACTTCTACACAGGGAAAATGCACTAACTGGCAGAAATGAATAAAGCCATTGCACAGCCAAACTATGTTCTAGTCTTATAATGTGCACGTAGTGATAACAACACCTGGGTGTTCAGTCGTCTCGTGTGTTGAACCGTGGAAATAAATAGACGAACAATTTTGGAATTTGCACTGAGATGTTGTCGGGTAGCCTATTCACTGAATATTCCGCCATCAGAGATTGCATTGTATTGGTGTTTCAAAATATCTGGGAACTTTTCCGGAGCTCTGAATGGCAGAGGATAGCTACAAATTTATTTATTTAAGATGTATTGGTGGTATTTACCTCAAAAGCACATTAAGCTAAAAGCAAGGTGACTTCTTCGGACTTGCGAGTGCTGTCAAATTGATCGTAGCCTATGCGGTTTGCTCACATAGCCTAGTGGTGTGGTAGTGAAGTGCAGTCATGCTGCGTTCATGAGCGTAGGGTAGGCTCAGGTCTACGTCCCGTAGTAGCCTATATTTTATATTTTAATTTAACGTCTTTAATGGTAAGAGACCGCACAGGGATGGATAATGAGCGTTGTTTAAGATTAAATTACAATGCCACATATGGCAGACACCTTCAGATGTGAGAGACCCCCTCAGATTTTTGACTTTGTTGCTTGCATGGGAGCCAGTCCTCACTCTATGGGAGCTCTCTGGAGCCCTCTGGCTCCCACGTAATTCGAGCACTGGCTCAGAGGAAACTGACTTTCTTTTTGACATAGATTCAAGATTCATTCCAGATTGACAATTCTTTATTAATCCCACAAGGGGGGGAAATAGAGGTGTTTATGTTTTTATATACAAAAACTTAATTAACACTACAAAGACAAAGAGTGTGCAGATGCCTCTGGCAATATAAACTGAACTGTCAATAGACTTACAGTGGAAAGAAATAATTTGACAAGGTGTGTACGACATGTTGATAGACAGACTGTGTGCAAGAGCATGTATGCATGTCGATAATGAAAGACAGCAGATATGCATTAATGCATGTGTTGAGACGAAAAGAAAAAAGCCATGCATGTCTGCTTTTGTGTATTTCTGCATGTTTGCACTGTTGTACAAGGGTTCAAGTTAATGCACATTCTGAACTGTGACTTTCTATGGAAAATAGTTTGCTATAATTTAAAAGCTTATTGATGATATGTTACATTCAAATGTACTTGTGTTAACATTATGACACTCACAGCCAATTACAGCAATATCTGAAATAACTACAGTATGAGGAAATCAGCACAGAAGAGTTGGTTACTTATTTTTGGCTTCTTGAAATGAAGAGATGAGATGTATCCTCTAATTCTGCTGAAGGCTTGGCATCACCCATCTCTTAGCTAATTGCATTATTGTGGTCTATGCGATTTTGAGTGTTGGCTGTACATTTTAGTTAAATAAAATACATGTAATTTTGTTGTCACCAGACTTCTGTGATGTTCAACAAACAGGCGTCATTGTTTATGGTCTCTAAAAATATTCCTTTCTTATTCATTTAATATGAAAATTGGTCTAACACATATAAATTCCTAAATATTTCCACTGCCTCTTCCACTTCACACAAACCCTGTCCTTGGTGTGTTTTGAACTCATATTGTCATGCAGGAGTAAATGCAGCATCTTCATAATGACCAGAGTTGTGTGGTTATAGATTTTTGCTATTTTGCAGGAGGGACAGAATCAACCTCTTCCTCGTCACATGCAGTGCATCAAAATAATTGGCAGTATCCAATTATCCTGTGATCCATGTACAGAAGATCTGACGAGCTGCCTGAAAACGAATCTGTAATCAGGAAGCCTCGGGTATGAATCACAGATGTGTCGCTGGCAGGTCAAATCGTTCAGATGAAATAGGGCAGTGAAACTGGGAGAATGGCTGACATATAACAAACATGGGCAATTGTTTTCATACACTTTTACAATGCCAAAATTTAGCACAGAAAAATGATTCACTGACAACAAGTGTTTGCTTACAACTGTAGAGCAAAAGCAGTTATTTAAAAGTCAATAACAACTGTGACCATTCATGCTTAAGACTCTACAATGCCATGGAGCTGTGAAACAAGTAGCTGTTACACAAGAGTTACGTCATCATCAGCATTGCTGAGAATAATCCATATACTGTACAGTACAGACTGAACATCAAGACATTTAGTGCCCGTAGACAATGTTATACTGGAGTTGAAGACCAACTGAATTGTTACAGAGGTTTGCTGTTTTTACTATTTCAGTAGAGGCCAGTTTACCCTGTGTCCTCTAGTTGTACAGCATCAGGATTAGAGAGATACAGTTTAATGTTTTTCCCAGCCCGTCTTCACCGAGAAAATGATCGTATGGGTAGATTATGCAAGCACCTCATAACAACCCACAATTACGTTGCGGCAACTTCTCGTGGCTGTAGTAATTATCGCGAGAGCAAACGAGGAAGGGAGGTGACAAAGTATAAGAGCCCCAAATTCGGCATAAGGAGGTAAGCTGGGTTGGTGGATAGGTCAAACATACACAGGACTTTCACTCAGGAGACTTGGATTTGTGTCCCGTGTGAAAACAAAAGTCAAATGTCATTTTAAAATTGAGGTTTTACGAATCTTAGTCCGTGACTCTATGACGTCTTTGATGTCATGTTACGTCCACATTTTAATAGTTTCATGTGACTCATTTTAAGCCAATCCCTGATCCCTGGTTTACTAACCGTAACTAAGTATTTTTGTTGCCTAAACTTAACTAGTTGTGTTTCACAATGTTTACTACGTGTTTAAAGCTGTGCCTGTTATGTTAAATAGAACAGTCAGATGATTACGGTCACATGATTAAAGAGGGAGTCTTGGGAAATCAACCTATACTGTTGTTTAGGTATTAGGATGAGTTGGGTTTTCCTGCAACACTGACAAGCGATGTGACTTCAATAGATGATTTGAACTCTGCTGCTGGTTGTGGTTGTGAGAAGGAAAAGGTAAATAGAGTGCCGTACTACCATTTACTTTCGCCACTTATTATAAGTGATTCTGCTGAAAGCAGAGAGAGTGTCTTGTTTAAGGACACTATTGCAGAGCACATGTTTTCTGACCTTGGTTGCATACGCCACGCATTTCTCTAATGTAGCTCAACTAGTTGAGTTAAATCTGCTGAAGAAGAATTAACTTTTTTCTTTTAAATGCATTATGGCTAACTTATGAAAAAGGGGTGTATTCATGTTTTGAAAATGGTGCAGAGTAAGCTAACAAGAAGACAACAGAGAATGGCTATGTGCCTAGCTATACCATTTGAGGTTAAGTGGAAATCAAACCACTGACCTTGTCACTTTATAGTGCCAACTACCTTTGACCTAAATGATCCATAGTGTCTTTTCTGACCTATTCCAGTGATGAGCAGTCAAAAAAATTGGCATAAAGAAAGAATGTCTAAAGTCAAAACCCACAGATAACGTGAAATATCAAGAAAAATGTTCTAACACTTCATGGGTGAAGGACTCGGTGATAGGTCAAGCTTGAGACAAAGCACTCAGAATGAATGCCTCCCAACCATGAAATGTCGTTGCTGTCAATCAGTGAGAGAATGAGATTTAAACTGGCACCGGCCATGTCACAAGGTGGCTTCTGTCTTTGTGGAGTTTTCATCATGCTGCTTCAAACAGGAACAAATTGTGAACACCGTGACAGACTATATGGTTCAAATAACAATCATTCAAATTGGGTAAGTCTCTACATGACAAATTAAATATATGACATGGTGTTGATGGAATCATATCAGTATGATGTGTCTTTTTGTATGTAAGTTAACATGATATTCTCTAGAGGTTCTCTTCTCGGTGCTTGAGCAGGTGTTGGGTTCTGTTGCTCAAATAAAGTGGAGCTGAGGATGGAAAATAAACATGTAACTGTGCGATTATAGAAAAGCTTATATACCAATTAATCTACGCTGACATGCTGTCATTCTTTCATCACACATTGGCCAATTAGCATCTGTAAATAATTCCTAGTGGATGGTGTGACCTACTTGGAGGACTGGATGGGTGAAGTTTTTGCATCAGGATAGTGTGTTGGTATATGTCTGCAGGATCGGGAATTGGATACAGAATAAAAATGGCCTTTAACGTTGATAAAAATGGCTGTGAATAAAAAATGATAGGGCTACCTTGATGATTAGGAGTACTGTACTATTAGGAGTTGTTTTAACTAAATACAATAATATAGATGTATGTGTAGGATATTATGTAAAACAAAACATAGCTGAGCTGAGAACTTAGCTGCATAGTTGTCAATATGTAAATGTATAAAATAGTTTATGGTGCATTTAAAAATGCCTCAATAGAGAGAGAATGCATCTAAAATTTCAGATTAAGGGTTAAAAAATGCCCCATGAAAATAGCTTTTTCTTACCCTGTTGAATAACTACTACTATCTGTTGAATGTAGAAAAAATGTTCTTTACTTGTCCTATACATTTTGTGGAATTCTCAATTCATTTTGTTCTCA
>NC_050183.1:2053390-2103390 GCF_008315115.2 Sander lucioperca
TCTAATCAGTTTTCTATTCTTTTCTTGAGCTCCAGCTAAACAAATAAGGCCACTGTGTTAAGTAATGTCAAACGACTCTCTAGATGTAGAAAGATGTTTTTTTTTTTTTTTCAATATGGCTAGTGATATGAATGCTTAGGGAAACAAGTGTAAGGTAAAACTGTAATTGTACTCATGATCTGTAACATGTTGCTGTTAAAACCAGAAGAGAAAAATAGATTGTTATTGATATAAAAGCCACATGTGGTAAAAATAAAGCTTTGTCTGTCTCTCTTTTACCCTTCTTCCTTTGTCAGGCACTGCATAATGCCTTTTTGTTTCTCCACTACTCTGGCTTCCTATATGGTGGCTACAGCTCCTCTACCCTACTGTAACAAATGTTTCCCATCCCCAGCCACAGAGGCGTACCTTCAAAACCACGGCCTTAACGGTTTTTTACCGCTTCCACCTACTTATTTAGTGTGTGTGTGTGTGTGTGTGTGTGTGTGTGTGTGTGTGTCAGGGCTGTATGCAGCACACAGCTGCCAAAAAGGCAGTCGAAACCTTGATAGCATCATCGCACAGGAAAGAAGCTAGTGAGCTGAGCTGGCGCTGCTAAATGTAGAGGAAAGTAGAGGAGTGGGGTTAAGTGCTAATCTGTCTTTTTGTGGATAAAACAGATGTTCAGAAGGCATGGGAACTCTTCAAACTTCTTCACTGCGGCTTCTTTGTGGAGGTCAGGATAGCAGCGTGTTCTTATCCAAAGTTGGATGCACAGTATGCGTAACCAAATGTTCACACATAAACTTTAGGCAACTATCAAAGAGAAGATGAAGTTACAGCCAGAGTCTCGACTTAAAAAACACCCTAAACACTTTCACACTTTTTAACATAGCTTTCGGTTTTATACCCTCCATCTGTGGAACCTTTTTTGGTTTCATCTTAGTCCTGCATATACTAATAATAATACCAATAATGTGATGTCATGTCAAGATATCGCCAGTGTAGCAAGATTGGAGTTTGATAGTCAATATTTTTTTCAGCAGCCTAAATCATCAGTGGTAGGTGTGACATTGTGTGGTGTCAGTCCTTACAGTAAAATAGCAGTAAAAAGATCTTCTTTCTAGGGCCGCCATATTGCACCAGTCTGCGGAAGAGACACACCCACAGTACAGCTGCATACTGAATAAGGGGTTTGATCATGATCAAGCTCTGGTGTTCACACACGTCTTGGCTAGCTTAGCTACAGATTGAATCTTGTTCACTGGAGATATTTGGAAGTTATCCTGTAAATATACAAAATCAATAGAAGTAGCAAGAGATGAGTCAGGTTTTGGGGCAGGTGGTTTGTCACCTAAAAACGTAATTCACAAAACGTAGACACAGAGTACTCAAGAGCATTACTGTAAACATGATGCACAACACAACACTGCAATGTAAAACTACTGATCATCCATTGAAATAGTATAACTGGAATCTATTCATTTATCAAAATAAAAACAAGTTCGGTTGGATGGCCAACTTAGACATTTTTACAGCAATGAAGAAATCGATTGACATATTGTAATAATGAAGGTGGTTCAGGAGACACTAGACCTACAGTAACTACCTTATACAGTGCTGTATATAAATGTAAATGTTAATGTAAATTAAACCATATTAATTTATCACAATTGTATGTAAATAGAAACAGTAGTTGTCAGGTAAATGTAATCAACAATAAACACACTTATGGAATATTGCCTTCTGAAATGTAGTGGACTGAAATTGCTAATACTGTCAAAATAACAATACAAGCACCAAACCATAAGAATGTGTCTCTGAAAAAGTACAATGCTTTCCACCTCTAGTGTGTTGGGGTCTGCTTTACCTTGAACAACTCAAATTTAAACCTTTGTGAGGCTGGAAGGCCAGATACATACACTGCACCTAATTGTTACATGCCTAGAGTTTGTTTCACAGTATTTACATTATGTAAAGATATGCTAATTTGTATTTACTACATCCAATTTTTGTGTGTGATTCTTCTATATTTGACTCCATAATGAAAAATGCCCTTCTAAACCAAAGTCATCCTGACTTCTATCAAGTTTTAATAATTATTCCCAAGGCAATAGATGCATATCTGTCCACAATCTAGTTTACCAATCAGCTTATCTAATATGCTGCAAGTGAACTTTGTTCACACCCCGTGCTGAACCCCACCATATTCCTCCTCCCCTTTTCCCTTGCTCCACTCCTTTCATCACTCCACATCCACAGGGGTGATGTAAAGCTTTTGGAGTAAATCAAGGCTTTCTCCTTCATAAACGCCTGTGCAATTAACTTAGCTCCTTTTCCCACTGATTTACGGCAGCCATGTTGGAGTCTGGAGTCAGACCCTCTGGAAGAAAGAGCTAGTTGGCTAGCTTCCCTCTCTCTCTCTCTCTCTCTCTCTCTCTCTCTCTCTCTCTCTCTCTCTCTCTCTCGCTCTCTCTCTCACACACACACACACACACACACTTTCAACCACAAACACTTTATGCATACATGCAGACTCATTCACATCTGCTTCTCTGAAAAGAAAATGATGAGTGAATAGGAAGAAAAGCAAAGAGCAGTGAGTGACACGATGAGGCATAATGGCAGAATGATTGGAAGCAGCAGTGCAAATTCGTCAGCCTTCTTACAAAGGTGGATATTCAAAGTCCTAAAACATAAGTATTATAGAGCCTTAGAGTTGATAGCTATATCTAAAAACAAATTTAGTATCAATGACACATTATCCACACAGTCAAAATAATTATACTCTGGATAAGCATTATTAAAAAGTGACTTTGTTTCTTTTATCTTAAAATACACATCTGCGAGGTTTAGTCAAATCCTTTCCTGCAAACTGGGGATTGATGATACACACAATTTCGGAAAACAAATAACCACGTCATTCTCCAAGTGGTTGGTACAAGCTGGAAAATCAGGGTTTATTGGTCGACCCAGAATTTTCCCACAGACAGTCCTGGCCCCTCCCTTTGAGGAAACAACTGCCTTCCACAGAATTTGTGTGTCTTCATTCCTCTCAAAATCTCACTCTAGCAATGAAACGTGAACATGGATAATGATGGTAAAATGCAACAAGTTCAGCATAAATGAGAAAAAATATCCATCTATGTTGCATAAATGTTGCAGAACATGGCTGTTGTGTGGAGAACACCTGCAGCTTGGTGGTTTTCTGCCTTGAATTGGAACCTTGATTTCCTGAACTTTGAAGCTTTGCACTACATTGAAAACCCCATGAGTTCATTAATATACTGTATGTATACATGGGGAAATGTAGTGTGGTGGTGTTTCTTCTTTACTGTAAAACATAAATTTCGTAGTTGTTTTTGATCAACAGCTGTGATAAACTGTATGTTGCTCCCATAATGCATGAATGCAGATGAGTGGAAGATGTAATGTAGAAATTACAACAAATTGCAGTCAGTAATTCAGTATTATTTGTTACTTTAATGGGGATTAGTGATTAAAACTCATACACACTACAAGCACTGAGACAAATGACAACAGATGAAAATCAAAGGTCAAACATTTTCAACTGAATATGAATGAATCTGAATTGCTGTACATTTAGGTCTCAAGTGACACTTCACCTTTGGCAAGTTATATTACAGCATAAATGCCTACTAATTATGTTTTTATAGAGTTTAATTCAATTCAATTCAATTTTATTTATAGTATCAAATCATAACAAGAGTTATCTCAGGACACTTTACAGATAGAGTAGGTCTAGGCCGCACTGTATAATTTACAAAGACCCAACAATTCCAGTAATAGAATAACATACAGGGAACCTGGGTGGAAAAAGATCAGAGATGTAACAATGTAAACATCACAATTTGACCATGTGAGAGGCACAGCAATGTGTCCTGCTAAAGTGTCCTTGAGCAAAACACAGTAACATCCTACCTGCTCACTCAGTGTAAGCAGCTTCGGAAAAGTGTCAGCTAAATGGCTTAAAAGTTAAAAGAAACACTGACATAGTTAAGTCAGATTTAGTTTCATAATCTTAATCACACAGCTTTGCAGTATGTGCCCATGAATCCAATGTGAGCAGATAATGACATAATTTTCATTTTGCATTCAGTATTTCTTTAAAGGCAGTTTTTTTTTTTTTGCTTGAATCCTTTGAGTGCTGCTGTTAGACAAGCTGCTAAATTTAGCATGGAAACATCCATGATTTTAATAATTTATTCCCAAACTGACCTGTAAGGATCAACTCTCACATCCTTCAAGGGCTTTGAACTGTAGATTCGGCCACAGATCTCCTAGTTTGTCATAATATAACTGCCACAATGTCTCAGATTCTATTTCTGACTTTGTCTATTTACTTTAATGCTTTTCAGATGTATAGGCCAGTGCCCCTCCCAAAACCTACACACATTTCCAAGCCCTCTGCACCCCCAACACACACACACACACACACACACACACACACACACACACACACACACACACACATGCCCCTGCAAAACCCCGGCCCTGCCCTTGTCTGCTGGCAGCTTCGCCGCACACTGGTTCCATTCTTCCAGGCCACGGATTGAGAGGGGCTGGTGTGTCTGTGTGTGCATTTGTGTGTGAATGTTTAAGGGTGCATTGGTGCTTATGTGCATAGAGTGTGTTGGAAAGCCAGTGTGTACAGTATGTTTTGCTACAGTTGTGTGTATTTCATGTTATTTGTAGTGATTATGCTGCTAACGTCTGTGCAAAAGGCACTGACTGCAGATGGGTTTAATGCATGTGGGAGGCTAATGTGTGCATGAGTGTTTGCATGTGACAGCAAGAAGGAGGGAGACAGACGGATATAGTCAGGATGCGTGCAGGAGCATTCAGGCAAATGACCCACTACACCCCCACCCGATCCAACCTACCACCCTCCCTCCACCTCAAAACCCCCCCAACAAACCCATCCACATCTCCACCCCGCCATGCTCAGGCCTGTACACAATGTTCTTACCGAGCCTGGCCTGTCATCTCTTTACACAGGATTTTAGAATAGATGCAATTGGTCAGGGTTAGCCTAAAATTATGTTTACACTTATGGCTGTATGGTGGCAAAATAATATAATACAACTTTATTAGTCCCCAAAAGGAGGAATTTGTGTAGTAACAGGGAGAGTGGTGTAGTTTTGTGTACACGTCTGGTAATCATTTTTAATCATAAATGCAACAGAAACTAAACTCCAAGGTTCAAGAGTTGTTACACACACGACAAGATGTAAAGCAGCTATTTATCAAGATGCATTTTGGGAATATGGGTGAAAATATAGTGAGGAGTAAAACTGTAGACACAGTATTTGATCACTGAATGACACAACCATTGAACTAGTTCATCAACAAAACTAAAACATGCAGCGTGTTGCGGTGCAGCCTGGTGCTGAGACCCTGAACCTGAAAGGTACCTTTGCTTTCCTATTCTTGCACCACATGGGCACTAAATCACAGAGACAGGAACATAACAGCAGCTTACCTTTGTGTCAGCCCAAGGCACCGAGTGCATTCTCCCTCCCTACATCTTCACTTTGTAGCTCATGCCAAATACTGTCACCCCAAATCTCCTACTAACCTCCCTCCTTATGGCAGCGGTCCTCAGAAGGCGAGCATGGTGGCATGGCAGAGCCACACGGCACCATCTGCTTCAGTAGGGCACGTGGTGGAGGAGAGGGAAGGGCTTCCTCCCTGCCTCACCCACTCTATCCCCTCTACCTTCTTCATCCAAATCCTTCATCCAATGTCCCGTCGATCACCCCACCTCCACTCTTCACCACCATCCCCCCTCCCCCAAATCCTCCTGATCATTCTCAAGGAATGAAGAGTAAGTCCCTCTGCACATGGATTCATGAACTCCTGCAGTAGCCATGGCAACCATGGGCAACTTTGTATTTGAGAAGGGGAATAAGGGAATAAAGGGGGGTGCTGGGGTGTTTTGGTGAGGAGGGTGGTAGTAGATTGTGTGTGTGTGTGTGTGTGTGTGTGTGTGTGTGTGTGTGTATGTGTATGAATGGGGGGGGGTTCTTGCAGAAAAAGAAGAGGCATTGTTGTATTGGTATTCAGGGTGTCAGCAAACCAGAGTAATTGCTGGGTCTTATAAAGGGGAAGAGGTAAAAGCTTGTCTGGGGGGGGGTGCAACTCTCTAAATACTTCCACACACAGCTGGAGGGAATAAACACTCACTCCGTTTATGTTGCCAGTTGACAGAAATTATTTCTATCATTTTTTGGCACCAGTGATGGAAGGGTCAATTCAATTTGTCTGGGAGCAAAATGAGACATGACATCTTTTTATTTGTTGCTAAAATGTATCCTCGCTGACACTTTTAGGTGCAAAGATAGAAGTTAGCCAGCCTTTTACGAACACCATGCGCTAACAGTTCTGCATCATATGCCACATGTAAATCCTAGAAACATAATATATGTGATCTGTTTACTGTCTACCCTGACTGCATATCTGTAGCTCACTCCAGGATGTATATATCTGCTTTCAGCTTCTTATCAGGCGCTCACAGTGTTCCCTGTAAAGCACAGACTCAACCACTATAGAGACGTACTCGCTGTGAAAAGACAGTGAGAGAGAGAGAGAGGGAGAGAGAGAGAGAGAGAGAGAGAGAGTGAGAGAGAGAGAGAGAGAGAGAGAGAGTGAGAGTGAGAGTGAGAGAGAGAGAGAGAGAGAGAGAGGGACAGAGAGGGGGATGGAAAAAAAACTCCTGACACCTCAGACTCCACTTCACAGCCAGTGAAGGAAGAAAGTGAACGAGCCACTAAGCCTTCCCTCCCCGCAGCTGCCTGCAAGGTGGAGATATTACCGTTCACATTTGGACAGATGCTAGGATCCCACTGTGGTGTCTGTGTGCGTGTGTTTGTGCATGTGTGTTTGTGTATATGCAAGGTGAAGGCCTTCATCTGTCACTGAGATTAGACATTATTATTAACACACAAGTAACACTTTTTTTCTTCTCACAGTCTAAGACAATAGTGATCTTAGCACTGATTCAAAGAAAATATGAAAATGTGTCCTTTGTCCTAAACTTTGGGAAGCATGGCAATTTCTGTGTGGTTGTGGTTTAGGTAACTGTTTGCATCTACATCCGGGCAGAGTTGGTTGATCGCTGGGAACAATGGACCGATGCTGGGTTTTATGAATCCCAAATGGTGAATTTAGAGAGCCCATAAACGGTTTTGTTATGGTCATATTTGTAAATGCACAGGATTATTTCTGAGTGTGAGCTTTGGAAGGCTTCATGATTGAGCTGCTAGGGGGAACCAAACAAACATACTGCAAGAGACAGGGGCCCTATTGAGTTTAATACTGTGTACTTAGAGAACATCGAGGTAATAATAGCATAATCAAACATGACATGATCTTATTGCCCTCCAAATGTCAACTGTTGATAGCAAACATTAAAGACCACTGACTCAGAGAGTAGCCAAGCAAAAGAGAAAAAAACATTAGAGTGTGCACAAGGCTGAAAAAGCTTATAAAGTAAATACTCAAAAATAAAAACAGCTGCAGTCAGCATATGAACCGACACAAAATGGATACCTAGGAGGAAGTCTGAGTGACTTGTCCAAACCCTAGTCTCATGTCTTATGCACTTTCATGTTGCATTATATTTAATTATAGATCATACCGGGGCAGCCCTTAACAAGGCCTGCTTGCCTCACAGGTACAAACAGTTGAATAATTCAGTAGTCGGCATGTAGGATAGGATGTGGTGTGAGTGCAGCTGTAGAATACGTATACTGTTATTCAACCCTCAGCTCCATCTTGCTGCGGGACAAAATGGAGATTCAGTGAGGTTAAATGGCAGATTTTTACAAGCTTTTGCAACCAAGCCAGGACACCTTTCAACAGAAAAAATAGCTATGATATAGTTTACGAGAGACTGACAGCAGCTACCTGCTATTTTATTTTTAATGCCAGCATGACTCATTGGCAAGCCAGTTATCCGAAAATCAACTGTAACAAGAACAAGCTATAGAGCATTAAACCACGTTCACGTTTTTAAACTGCACAGTTTATTGCAGGTTGACAGTTGACTGCTATCATGCTCAACCAAACCCATTACTGTTATTTGTCTTTTATCCTGTGCCCAATATCGTTTTACACTTTCTCCATTATGATAAAGCAAATTGCAGGTGGAGCTATAAATACAAAGAAATAAAAAAAGAGATGTTGTGGTTAAAAGGAGGGAGAGAGAACACACTCATTTTAGCATTTCTGTTTATAGCAGGAGTTAATGGACTCTGGAATGGCCTGAATGGAATGGCAAATCGAGTGCCACACAGAAGTGATGTAATCCTTGTGCTTCTTTGATATATCATGACAGACAGAATACTCATAAAAACTAGCATTGTATGAGGAGAAAAGCATTTAATTATACATAGTAAACACAGATAAAAACCCAATGTTTTTGCACAGTGACCTTGATAGCATTTGTTGAGTTCATTTTTCTAAATAAAAAAAATGAGAATATAATTTATAATTGAGTATTACTACTATAGTACTAGTATTTCTGCACAGTGCCAAAGTGAGCCCAGACAGAAAGCTGCTTCTTTGATTTTTGTAAAACACTTTATTGGGTTTGTCAGGATCCTCAGTGCTAATGACAGATCTACTCCTTAGTCCTTAGTCCTGCACTTGTAGTAATGGATCAGCTGTAGTGTTTTCATCTTTTGATTGAATCTAAATGTCCTTGCTGTGAATTGACTGGGTCAAAGATGGTTCTAAATTGCACTGCGATAAATGTTATATTCTTGTGAATTGTAAAACATTTAGCACTGTGTGTGAGCTAAAGTTAACTAATAGTTTGTCTGATTTTCTGCCATTTGAGGCAGTTATTGAGAGAAACCAGAAATCAGATATGACCCCAGTCTTGATTTTTGTTTTGCACAGATAAGATATTTCAGCCTGGTCTCACAGAATTCCGTGAAATGATCACGAACTGTTAACACCGCATTACGTGGTGGTGGCACGGAATGTGTGAAAATTCCGTGTGGCCGCCACGGAAAACAGTGCCAATGTAAAGTCAATGAGAAGATGACGTAGCATTAGGAGCGACTACGGTAGCGAGTAGTATGAAAGCCCGAAAATTCACGTGAGGAGGTTGGTTGGGGTAGTGGATGGGTCAAACAACACAGGACTTTCACCCAGGAGACCGGGGATCGTGTCCCGCGTGTCACGTTTCCTAAACCCAACTGTAAGCATCCCGTTCTTCTTTTCCCAAACCCAAACGTCCCGTTGTTGTCCCGTGTCCCATTATTGTTTTCCTAAACCCAACCGTTTATTTTTTTCCTAAACCCAACCATCCTGTTCTTCTTTTCCTAAAACCAACCGTCACATTGTTGTCCCGCGTGTCATGGAAACGTAAGCCCTCCCACTTAAGGGGCTGTGTTCATCGCCAATTCATGTTCATTTCACAGAATTCTTCCATGGGCCCATCGCAGAATTTTTTGTGATTCCGTGAAACTGCCACAGATTTTGAGTTAAGGGGCCGTGTTCATTTCACAGAATTCTGTTAGATCAGGTTGGATATTTTGTCTATCATGTGTTCAATACACAACTTATGTGTGGTTTGTGCAGATACATAATAATGCAAACTGAGTTATGCACAGATATTAATGATATAGCAATAGATACAATAGTCACCAACATGTACCCCTTTTACATAAGGTTTTGTTCTCTTAATGCTGAGATGGTTACAGTGGACTGAATGTATTGTTTTAAAAAGAAATATAGACATATAGAATAGTCAGCCACAAAACATGTAAGGGATAATGTTTTAGTTTATCAAACGTAGGCAACACTGTAACAATACTATAGTGTTATAATTTTACAGTACAGACACTATTTGGAAAAATAGGCTACAGACACAATTTCAGAATAAAGAGGCTGCTTGTAGCGTTTTAATGTTCCCAGCTGCTGTCTCTGCTGACTGTGGTGAAAGGAGGCTTTGGATGAACAGCAGGAGTCAGGAGTGGTGGGAATGTGTTGTGCACTCCTCAGTGGTGCCTGCTGAAACTTTTGAATGAAAAGGAAAACTTTCAATATTCGTGCCATCGTCTATCCCAACAATATAAGCGGCCAGCCAGTGACAGGAAAGAAGTGAGCCTATGGTATGTGGGATGTAACTCCACTCTGGGTGTTTCAATTCAGGTCAGACATTGGCAGTAAGACTTTCATAGGAATTTAATACCATATTTGATCTGGTGTTTACATCTTAGGCATTTAAATCAGATCTTGGTAAAGCCAAAAGAAAACATCTGAATTAGGTAAGATCAGAGTGGTAAATGCAGCCACAGTTTCTGAGCCTGATTTGAATACTGTGTTTAAATGTTGACTTTAAATGGATTTTAGTTGGGTTTGCCAAGTTCCATACTAAGAGGCATAATTTAGATACTAAAATGTATTAAAAAATGAGAGAAAAAGGAATAAGGTTTCAGCATGTTTGTGAGAAAAATAGAGATGGTTTATGGGATAGATAGTTAAGAGGAAGACATGTAGATGGGGGGTTGTGGGGGTGGAGTGACAGATAGAGAAAGAAGAGAGAGTGGATGCAATGAACAGGAAGCATCGGGAATGAATTCCCAGAGATGGCCACGCATGGCTGGGCTGAACTGGCCTGGATCCGGGAGGTGGAGGTTGGGTGGGGGGGTTGAGAGGCTGCTGCACGTCCAGCTGGACAGAAAGAGAGAGACAGAACGATGACATAGAGAGAGAGAGAGAGAGAGATAGAGAGAGAGAGAGAGAGAGAGAGAGAGAGAGGCCCCCGGGCGCTGACAGGTGTAGCCCTCCACTCCAGCTGAGGCCTCACAGCTGACCTGGATCTCTGGATATTTCTTTCTATGTCTATGTCTCTCTTTTGCTCTCTCCCTCTACCCCTGTCAAAACACATGCTTTAACTCTGAGAGTTACACACACGACAAGTATGTTACACCATGTTCACTATTCTTCATTTAATAAGTCTCCCAACCAGGCTGCACCACATCCACAATTCATCACACAATTGCCTGGAGTTAAAAAACTATCAGCCTTTGTTAAACACTAGAAATGTCTCCCTTCATCCTACATCTTATTGCAGCTAATTATTACAACTTGACTGATGCAGTAGAAGTGCACGGTAGAGTACACCGACTCTTAACAAGGCAGTTACTTTTCCGCAAGCAGGAAGTGAGTAAAACTGTTTTTCTTTCTTTCTTCAAAGCAATTCCTCTAAGGATCAAACACAATGCAGTGGCAAGCATCCACAGTTGTAAAAAGTGGATCTTCTACACTGGTTAGATCTGCATGTCACATGAAAGCAACTGTCTGAGCAAAAACAAAGAGACTTCTTTTCATTTTTCCCTTGGTCGACAATGGTGAGCAACATACGGGATGACATGAGAAAAACATAACAAAAATCTTTGGCTCGATTAACATCCAGGACGTTGTAATTAAACAAATTGGACCTTCAGACTGGACAGCAGAGAATCACTAAACAATCAGTGTGCAGGAATTTTACTTGTTGCTGCTAATACATAAACCTTAAAGAGAACACTCATGGATCAAGGCTTAATAGAAGGCCCTAAATCTAACTTAATATCTCCGTATTTCTCTAAACACTGGTATTGTCTGTGGTGGTTTTCTCAAAACTAAAACCACACATCCCATAAACTCTGTTGCTTCCTACCACAAAGAGAAAAGACCTTCCGCAGTCACCGTTTGTCTCTTTGGTTTTCCTAAGATGATAAATTACTCTTTCACTCACTCCAAAAACCAAAGCTTCAGCTCTTTTTTTGCAAATAAAGAAAAGTGGCCTCTTCCTGTTTTGTGATGGAAATGAATCCCAAACTTTCCCACTAAACCTGACCAATGACCAACAAAATATAAAATCTAATGTAGGAGATGCTGACCTCCCAAGCAGTGACTTGATTTCTATATGCTGATCAATGTGGTAAAGATTAGCTGATGCTAAAACATAACACATTTAAGAAATACTGTTCATTTGGGAGAGTGGTTATTAAAGAGTCTGTCAAAGACCTCCTGGTCCTCATCATAATATTATTACATTTTAATATAAAGAAGTATCTCAAAAACATCTTTTTACCAATTACTGTTTCCATCATCATCCAGACCTTTTTGTCATACACTGTTATTTGAAACATCAACACAATTAAAAGTAGCCTAGAATTAATTTAATTTGGCTCACTGGCTCGTTACGTGAGGTGACTCTTAAGATGATGAGTAAATGAGTATTCCAATACGACAAGTTAAAATGATAAGGTCAGTGCTGTTGAACAAAGAGGGACCACTTTCTGTCATTCGACAAAAGACTACATTACACTCATGTTAAATAAACAATGAATTAGAGCGAGAGAACAAGAACAGATTAATTTGCTGTTAGCAGCACGGCAATTAATCTTACACCGCAAATGAGGGTACTGAACAAAATACAAAGAATGAAAAAATACAATGAGCACTACCGTGAAAGCAACATTGTTACATGTCAGATGTAGTGAGTGTAATTTACTGTACTTATTACTTGCTTTGTCGTTTCCTACTTTGTTGTCTTCAAATTTTATTTCCTTAAAAGACATACGACAATCTGCAAATTGGATAATTTAATTTGTTTCTTGTGCAGCTTTTTGTGAGATTTTCAACATTGAAATGAGGAAGATAAGACCATTAACACTCAATTTAAGATATGTTTTAAACAGGGATACTTACTTTGGAAAATAATTTCAAGAAAAATCATGATGTCAGAGTTCAGATCGCGATTACATTAGTTATTCACACAGACATTTTAGCAGAATTGCAATTTAGTTGTGCCTTTGTAAGTTTTGTTCTTCAGTTGTACTATTTATGATTCCCGAGAGCAAAGGCATTTCTCATAAGCAAACATGTCTGTACACACTTCTGTTATTATTTGACTATTTGGGTATTATTTTATTATATCTCACATCCCCTTAACCAATCCTCTACTTCTCAACACACAAACACACACACATCCAACCACACACGTACACTCATGTGGATATTATCAGCGGTGCTCAGCTGAGGCTCCAGGCCTGTCCGGTCCCCACAGCGTAGCGGTGACCAGGGAAGGAAGAGCTTATCTCGGCCCCAGGCCCCTCCCTCGGCCCCATGCCTTGGCTCCAGGAGCTGGGAGGCAGATGCCATGCAGGCTCCCAGTGGGGCATGTTTCTGTGGCCAAAGCGTATAGTGTTAAATGCTTAAGGGACAAGCTTTTGAACCAGACAGTCCTTCTTGCCTGTATGTTTGTGTGTAAATGTGGGTGCATGTGCAGGCCACACAGCAGATGGAGGTAAAGGCTTTTAGTATGACCAACTCCCTCTGGCCCACCTGGACCAGATCAGAGCATTTGGTACTCACACACACACACGCACACACGCACACACGCGCACGCGCGCGCGCGCGCACACACACACACACACACACACACACACACACACACACACACACACACACACACACACATTGACCTAAACTGACTGTACTTCCTGGGTAATAATAAATGGGAGTGCATTTTACCAGGTGTAGTGTTATTACAGGAATATTTGCTCCCTTTACCTTAAGTCATTTTTTGACTTTAACTGATTTCAGATTAAGCCAATTCTCTCATGAGCAGCTGAGAGAATCAGCCACCTCATCGCATCTTCTCACAGACACACTGCACCATCATTTCTATTCATAACTAACTATTTCCCCATTGAAATGAAGAGTATTTCACAGGACGACAATGGTGAGAACAGGTGTTTTTGGAATGCGCAGCTGAAAAACTCCAAATGAATTTGAAAGAGACAAGGTTAACAGCTTCGAAGAGCTCCTTTCGTCTCAGCAAATTATGCCAAGTGTTCACAAAAAATTGGTCTAAATATAGGGCTGGAACGCGCCGCAGATTAGCTTGCACAGTGATGGGTCTATAAGACGGTGGCACAGAGCTGTCTTCTCGTTTTTGACTGATGTGGCTTTGAACCCCAACTGCTCAAATTCACTCCACAGTGGATGCATATCTGCAAGTGTGTGTGTGTGTGTGTGTGTGTGTGTGTGTGTGTGTGTGTGTGTGTGTGTGTGTACTTATTAGCCTGTCTGTGTATCTTTGTACACAAACCAAGGGTGAATGGTTTTTCTGTGTTCGGAGCAAATCCTATGTGTTCAACTGTTTGCTTGAAATCGCTGACGTACAAGGCATACAGGGCACTGCAGTGGAATGAAAATGACGCCAATGAAGTTCATTTTAGAGCAAGAGCACCTTCCTCTTGGCTGTTAAAAGGCATTAAAGAAAGACTGACATTTTGGCTCTTGGGGCTAACTATATCACACAGACTTGCAACCCCCGAACACATCGAACGGGTCGACTTGCTCAAGTCCTGTTTCAGCGAAGACAGCCATGCTCTAATATTGCAGTCTTGCCTTTGATGTGTAATCACACATGCGCATGTCTACCACTCACCCAAGCACAATACATTTGCTGAGATAAAGTGACTGCAGCGTATGACCCATTTTGCAGAGGCAGGGTTTTGCTTTCATAACGATGGGGTGTGAGTGAACGTGTGTTTGAATGCACAACCAGTATCTTACACCGGGATGATGAAGCACGACATGCTTTTAAATTTTGAAAAGGAAGTGCTGGGCTGGTTTCTGGTAAAAATGCTACTGTCACACGTCCAGTCATAATGCCGTTAGCCATACTCCCTCGGGGCACCAGGCAAGCCAGTACTGAAAGTACTCACAAGTGGCTAGAAAAGGGGAAGCATTCTTGAGTTGAAAACTCAAAAATCTAGTTCAGGGGGTGTGTTGTGAAATATATTTCATGTTCCTTCAGTGTGGCGACAAGCCTCGAAAACCCCTGAACATGCTCCTCAAGTAGTTAATAATCATTGTTTCACGGTGTTGGAAGAGCGAGGCGGAGATAATGTTTTGTGTCGAGATAACGCGTTGCCTTAATCCTGCCGCCTCCCGTTAACGCACAAGACAAATGGAATGGCCGCATCGCCTTGGAGCCATCCAAATGAGGGTGTCTGCCGTGAAGTGAAGGAGAAGGAGGAGGAAGAGGGAGGGGGGCAAGTGCCACAAAAATCAGGGAGCGGCTGCTCGACCCTCGCAGCGCATCACGGCGGCAGTCAAGTGAATGTGAAAACAAGAGAAAGCTTTGCGGAATATTGATTTAATGCCGCAGCCTGAGCAGGGGAAGATGCGCGCTCCAGATTACATGCGCTCTATTTCCCACCCATACAGAACCTTGAGTTGCTCTGCCTCCACACTCCAGAGAACCAGAGAGAGACAGAGAGAGGATGTTCTTTTATGTGCTGTTGCCCTCTGTGAAGTCCAACTGTGTAGAAAATCAATATGGAAATATAAAAGAGGGTAGAACAGTATAAATATGTAAAACATATCATGCTCCCTTTGTTTCTATAAATGTAAAAGAGAACTTCAAGGGGTCTTCTCGCTGTAACCTCCCACCTCAACATCTATAGGTTGCATCCCTTCCTTTCAATTAGCTCCCCATCTTCTAAATAATTAATTAGCTTCGGAACTTGTTATGATCAAAAATGCATTGTAAAGGTTGGTTTAGGTCTTAGCACCATTAACAAGAAAGGGACAACATGAAGTGACAGTATTTCAGAAATTAAAGGTGAAAGTGTTTGCTCTTATAGTCATTTTAGTGTCAAAGATTTCTTTCTTTTTTATATTCCCACTTCTTCTTTCTTAATCAATTTTCATCATCAGCTTGTGAAAATGACATGATCCTGTTCCTTGCATTTGAGCTGTGATAATTGCTTAGTTAAGTATCATATGAATACGATTCCTGATCCACCTGCATGAAAATTATCCAGGAAGACAATGCAACAAATCAAACTATATGGGCCACAAACCAGATGATTTAGTTCTGTTCTTGTAATTGTGTATGTCATTTCAGTTGTAGGTCTGTTAAAATCAGATACATGAATGTGTGTCAGGGTAACAGATCTGCATTCACCGCAAAACACTAAACATGTTATCAGTGCAGTATCAAACCACTGAAAAACGTCTTATCTGAACTACATAAGGAATGAAGGTCGACTGACTGACTAACAAGATAGTATTATCATCTGGCCAATGTTAACGGGTACAGTTGCTGTTCTTTTGCTGTCTTTTTAGAGCTTTCATTTTTGTTTTTGTCATCTTTACTCATAATGCTGAAAACGTTGAGATCAAATGCCTCGTATAGATTAAAGTGCCCCCATCTTCAAGTTGACAGTCACTCAATAGTTGATATATGGACTCACCAGACATTTTATTCATTCCTCTTTTTTTGAGAGGAAACATAATGCGTGCATTTCCCCACGCTACTCGTCGATGAAAAAAAAACAGATTATTGGAACAATTTGTTACTTACTGCCCCCCCCCCTCCTGGCTGCTGACAATTATGAACAGTGAGCCGCACTCACATTCTTGCGCACAGCCAAGTGAGGAGGCGCCTCCGCTCCCGGCCTGGGCCAATGGCGCACAGAGCAGCCTTATTATACTTATCCCCGGCTGGCCAATGGCGCACCACTCTCCTGCTCACATGACGCCTTTCTGTGCGCTCCCTCTCCTCTCAGCACTCAATCCCGGCGAGTGCAGGCATCACTGAAGACCTGACACCGGCGGAATCGGACGTCCACTGTCCTCGGCAGAATTAATCAGGTGTTATCTTATGCAAACTGTATCGCCATCAGATGAAGCTGACCATCCTGCCGATGAGAATGAGGAACAGACTTTTTTCCGTCTCCAAACGACCGGAGAGGCGCAAGGGCGAGAAAATAACGCCCAAAAGTTATTGAAATGAATCGTAAGTTATATGTTTTTACTCTTCTAATCGCTTATTTATTGCTACTATTCCGGAAAGTAGAAGTTATATTTATCGTCTAGTCCTATTTGTAGTCGATTACAGACAGTTTAAAATGTATGACTGCATGTGTCACTTTTGCGCCGTGTGCATTCTGTCCTTTTTATTTAGGCTATATTAAAGGCGAATTAAACATTAAAAACGCTTTATGGGCGTTTTTTTTATCGCTAAAAAAATTTACTTTCACTTGATGCTTGAGTGTTCTCTTGAGTTCATTTCGTCCTGTCGACATTCTTTCTGCGTCTCTGTTTCTCATGTGTATATGTGACTGTCTGCGCGCAGCGCCATAGCATGAAATATAGATAAAAAGCACACGGTAAACCCGCTGACCCCAGCCAGACAGGCAGGCTATGCAACCGGTCCACACGGCTCAATGAGGACAATTAGGGGGGGCGAGAGAGCGAGAGAGAGAAAAATGGAGTACTTGAAGCGCACTAAAACAGGACTGCACTCCACTTCAACCCGCCAGGCAGGATAAGGGTGGATCTTCAATAATCTTTTGTGACCTTTTCAATGCAGGATATGACCAAAAAAACATCCTTTAAGTTTAGACTCAGGTCAAGCTCAGATAAAGAACTGAAATGTTTTTTTTCTTTTTCTTTTTTAATTCTGAAATGAGTTGTTCCGCCAACAAGCATTTACTCAAATTCCAGTGAATTTGACAGACACTCAATGAGGTCATTGGAAATTAGGGGGTAGTGGGGTCAGGGGAGACAGGGGGGCTGTTGCAAAATGTAGGTATATTTTGGAGCCACAATCAAAAATCTGTGCCCTGTGATTTCTGCACAATCAGAGGAAAAGAGCGGGGGACCGGGGCCATTTTATGTTTTGAAAGGCTTCAGATGGCTTTAATTAGGACCTATAAAATCTGTCTGCCCCATTATCAGAGTCAACGCTCTAGAGGAGTGAGAAGGGAGGGGAGCTGACAAAAAAAGAAAAGAAAACCGATACAGAAAGTCACATAGGCAAAGGATTGTCTAATGAAATTTTTATAACCCTCATTTTTTCTTCTTGTTGCTCCCTCCCTTGCCTCCCACCCTCCTTTTCCTTGATGCTGGTGGTATGTAGGCAGTCCTCTTATTCGTCTTTGTCTGGCTGTTGTGTTAGCTACACCCCCCCCACACACACACACACACACACCTAACTACCACCTACAGTCGGCCCGAACCCAGACACCTGAAGGCTAGACATAATGATCAAGAGAAGTTCCTGTCTGGAGCACAGCCAGTTGTTTGAGGTTTTCTTCTTCTTCTTCGTCTCTTTTTTGTCCTCATGCAGGCGCTGCCTGTGCCTCTTTCTCCTTTCTCCATCCACAATTAGGACAAGCTATGTTGTTTGCGAGTTTGTTTGTTTGTGTGTGTGTGTGTGTGTGTGTGTGTGTGTGTGTGTGTGGTGTGTTTTGTGGGTGTGTGTTTGTCTCAGTGTGTGTGAAAGAGGGAGATTTCAGCTATGCTGTTCTGGCGAGCATCGGCAAGAATCTAGTTGTGGCCATGGTGCCTGTAGTTATTTAATTGTACACTATTTTGTTCAGTTAGCTGGGGTTTATGTGCGGTGCTACTTAGCTCTTTTTTTTTTAAGCGTTACATTAATTGTACTATATGACTTGTTCTGTACCACATACGGGAGGCTCTGAAGCTTGACGTTTTCCCTGTTTAAGTTTTTTTACAGTGTGATGCTGGTAAATCTGAGTCCCGGAATTCAAAAGAATTAGGGTCAATAAAATTATTATCCCATTAGTTATGAACGGGAGTTGAATCTTTTGAGCATCAAATATAAACATAAAATATAATTTCTTATTGAAGATTTGATTTTTACTTTACTGGAGGTTTTAAATGAGGCCCTCAGATGCTGTTTGTTGCACCTCGATGTGCTGGGCATCTTTGAGGTGGGTCTTAAGCCAATATGGTTTCTGAAATCGAGCAAAAGGAAAGAGAAAACACCAATTAGAGGTGTGAGTTGGTAGAAAATGCTTCGATATGTGGATTTCTTTGACGGACAAATTAATTCTTCCTTTTGAGGAGTACATGCCTTTGTTTTCTCGATGTGTGTTGGTTAGGGATTACATCATTTGGCTGCTGCTGGTTTAGCTAGATAAGAAGAAGCTAGCTTGCTTTGTGGAAAATGGCTGGTTGGAGTGGAGTCTTTGTTTGACATCTTTGCTCGACAATACAGTGAAAATCAAAACTTTGAGTTGTATGTAATGCTTTTTTCTGTTTCTAGTCGAATAAGCCTAATAATTCCGGAGTTGTTTTTGTCAACAATGTCCATTTTTGACCAACCTGTTTGTTAGAAGATTATCCCCTAACAGCTGGAATGGGCTCTCTCTGCACCCTCAACCATTTCATCTTGTCCAATACGATGTTATGAAGAACACGTGTTGGTCAAATTTGCACAGAGCTTCAACCGAAATCCTGCTACTTGTTTGTGTGTGTTTTCTGTCTATCATGGCATCAAGGAGATTGAGGATGTCTCTTCCTCTGCCATCACCCTTTGAAGGGGGAAGTAATAAAAAAGCTCAATGGGAGCAACAAGCTGTTCTTCCCTCCTACACTTTGAGGCTTTCTACCTGGAGATGAATAGGAGGCCCCTCCATAACGAAGGGGGAGAAGACAACATTTTATTGAAGGCTGAGGATGCGGGGGATGCGCAATAGCTTATAGACACTTGGTGTGAAATAGTCCAGTTCACAGTTTACAGGATAGCACTGTCTACTGAGTTTGACATGAGAATAATTATTATTTTAGGTTGTTTGAAGGCATCATTTTCTGAATCACTAAACTGTCAACATGTCTGAGTACAAATTATGTTAATCTATTAAGGTTGAAGTAGGTCAGATGGGTGTTATGTAAACATTAACAGATCGTCCTGTTAAATACCGCTTGAAGTAAAATACTGTCTTCATAGCCTGATAATACAACATCCGTGATAATGACATTGGACAATCACAAAGCCACAGATTAGGATTTACGGTAACCAGATTTATGCGTGAAGGAGTGAAGTCATGGTCAGGAATGTAAATGGTGGAGTCATTCAATTACCACCGTGCCCTTTCCTGGGAAAAGTCCCCAGCCGTGAAGAGGTTAATTGTTTTTGAATCTCCATCCGAGGGGAGAAAATGGGCAAACGGGAGGGATAATTGAGCCACTGATAGTTGAGTGGATTATGGATTACTGCGCCTTTCCAAAGGAGAACAGAAAAGGAGGTGAACGAGAAAGGAAGGAGAGAAGGGAAGGAAGGGGTGTGTGAAAGGCCCATGTTGTGCAATGCAGCCGCAGTGGTCGTCTCGCCTTCTTAGGAAGATGGAGAACTCCAATCCTGTTTAGCCCACGAGGTGACCCTTGACCCCTCGCATGCTCCTCCCTGCTCCAGGTGCAAGCCCTCACTGCTGAAAGCTCCCACACAGACACGCACTGCAAGATCATTTTTCACACACTCTGCAAGCACTGGGGGGAAACGCTGTATGAAAACGCCGATCCTTTCAAACATTTTCACCCCCCTGCTTCTTTTATTTCATGCCATTCTATTGTCAGGGGTTAAAGAGCCAAGCCTGCTTGTTGGGGAGGGGGAGCATTGTGATGATATGAGGCCTCGTTTTCTTTTTTCTTCCTCTGAAATATGTTCTTGCCAAGAAAATAGATGACTGTCTTTAAACGGGGAAAAAGATGATCTGACATGGTGCAATAATCACAGGACTGTTAATCAAGGGATGTCATGTATATAATTACTACAGTGTTTGATAACACCTCAGGCGATTAGGGAAACTTCCCCGATTCCATTAATGGGCGTTAATAAAAATTCAAGAAACCCCGGATGGAACGAGCCCTCTGCGTGGCCCACTGCTCAAAGCACTGTAAGGTTAATGAACCAATTTACATACTTTCTGCTGCCATCTGGGTGGGGCGACGAGGCAGATGCTTCCTACTTTGTACTGTTGCTTGGTGCTGTTCAACACAGAGTAATTTGTCAGGTCCACAGAGGTCAATGAGCACATTTAAGATTTAGCCTGTGGTCAAAAACAATCATGAATGAACTGAAAATCAATGCAGCTGAAAGGTCCTGTAGAAAGCATCGAGCAGACTGCTTTGGTAGTATGTATGTGTTAAATTTCCTTTAACCCTATTGCAAATGTGTGAATAAATGAGTGAATGTTAAATGGGAGTCATCTACGCCTCTGGTGATGAGAAACTTGGCTGGCGATCCACAAGAATCGTCGTAGATGATGCTGGTGACTGGGGCAAAAAGAGGATTAGTGCCTGTCCACCTCTCTGCCATCCTCATCTGGGGGATCACATTACAAATAGAGCATTCTCAAAGCACTCTTTTAGCAGGAGAACACAATGAGGTCTGTTGGCGATCAATAAAGCAGTGTGAAAGCAGAGGGATATACTTAAAAAATCAAAGGCTCTGGCTGGCATGGCTATCATCTCACCCCGTCTGCTGGAATCAGATAAGGGAGCTTGGCCTTGCAGGAAAGGTTGTTTGGCCCCAGGGCTGCTCAACTTGACGGATATCCCTCCTACTGGCACCCATCACAGACTGATTCCATCTGCAAATGGGAAAAACCAAAACATTTCTGCATCTATCTGGTCACTCTGTGATTCTGTACATGTTGAAGAACCGCTGAAGGGATAGATGGGTAAAAGGGAGCATACTATATAATCCCTGCAGCGTGTATGGGGAGAAAAATATGCAGCTTTTTCTCTAACCCCTCTGTTGTCCTCCATGGATGATGGCTTTTACCTCATGCTTCACTTACATTATTTAAAGAAAATAAAATCACCCCGTTTTGGTTTGACAATGTGTCAGAGCTGGTGCGAGTGTTCGTCTCAGATTAGCTCTTTGTGCCGTGAGGAGAGAGGAAAGACGCGGTGGTGGTGGGGGGGTCAGGGATGGGGGAACAATACCGCGGAGATCCCAGTTGAAAGAAATCATTTGCACAATTTTATGAAAGCTGTATTTGTCCGGTCGGATAGTTCTATCAAAGCCTAACAGCCACGGTGGAGCGTGATTTAAACGACGGGGTAAGCTACAAAGCCGGCAAAGTGTCAGGTTAGAGTCATTTCTCAGCTGAACACTCTCCAGGTAAATGCAGATAATATGCTCTCGAGTTTTTCTTTCGCTTTCTTAAAGAAGTCTTATTTCTACAGATGGTTCTGAGCTGACACCAGCGCTGCCAGAGCTTCTGTTCTCAGAGCTAAGCTTGTACGTGTATGTTGCGAAGATGAAAAGACATAATGCCTACACTTTATTCCTGTAAATTCATCCCTAACAAACTATCCCAGAAAAAACACTAAGTTTCTTGTTCTTCTTAAAGTATTATCAGTGATTTTTTTTCTTCTAATTTCAAACCAACTTCTCTTTTCTAAAAGCCCTTTTGATTCTTTATAACTTTATGACTAGAAATATCGGGGTGGTAAACTTGCATAGGATGAGATTGCAGGTAAGTGAACAGGACATGTAAGAAGATTTGTCAGGTTGAAACCTGCTGTTCACATGCAGTGCAGACAAAAGAAGATTGGTCTCTACCCATATCTGTTGTTTTTCAGTTTCAGAACCCCCTACAGCATTTCCTGGTGACTCACTTCTTTCCAAGCCATTTATGCTTGAAAACGTCCTAAGGATCAACCACGCATATTCTTGCTTTTATCGTCAATGAGGGACCATTGGGCATAATGAAGTTCTGTTTCCCAGCATGAGTTTGGGAGGCTCATGATTACAAATGCTTCTCTCATTGTCTCCTATCATCTCCTGCCTAATTGAAGACAATATAACGAGACAATGGGGTCTCGCTCATCATTCTGCATCAATGGCATGCTCTATGGAACGTGCCAGTCTGTTAAAAGTGGGGTGTTGGCAGTGGGAGGGGTGTGTGTCTGTATGGATACTTGAATGTGCTCGAGCTTGTTTAATTTGGACCAAGAAGATGGACAATTAAACAACAGCTCCCAGGAGGGGCTGTTCATTTTGGTCAGCCTCCCCAGTTAGTTATGGCCGCGCGCCCTTGTAAACTCTCCTGGACGTGTCTGGGTCATGCATTTGGGGGGTAGGGTGGGGATTGTAAGCGGGAAGGGGATTGGGCGGGGGTCTGCCTCTGGAGAGCATGTCTCAGATGATTAGGACAGCCAAGTGGGGAGAGTCCCTCAGTGCCTGGCCTCCTTCACCTCCCTAATATGTTCTGAATAAGTCCCCCTCCGCTGTGCATTTGTTGTGGGGTTTGGCGGGAGGTGGGGGGGGGCAGGGGGGGGATTATGTCTGGCTATGGTTTAGGAGTGTTTGTCATCTGCCCCCTCGAGGCCTGCACCGGCTCCTTTGTCTGAGCGTCAGGCGTCGGTACAATGTCAAATCACACAATGTGCCGATGTAATCAGGGCATCTCGGGTTAGGAACTGACACAGGATTTCATGTCTGGATTTTTCTTTTTTCAGTAACTTAATTTTTGGGTTGAGAATTTATACAGTCAATTTTCTCCATACACATATGCTTTTTTTCTAATCCTAACTGGAATACCGATTAAACTATTTTAAAAGCGAGACTGCATCACATTTCTTGGCCCCTTCTGTAGTTACATTATGCATTTCCGTAAATGACTGTGTAACATAAATGTGACGCAGTATAAGGATATTCTCAGAATAGTATCAGGTCAAAGCACATTTGATCTATGAGCATACGATGTGTTATGAGTCGCTCAATATCAAAACAAGAGCTCTGCCATTTTGCACTGACTTTCAACAGTCATGCAGAGAAAAATCACAGAACAGGGAAGCAATGCTCATTTCTGGTACGGTAGCATCAATAAACCAGAATGCTTTGCAGCCTCAGCTTGCATCTTTGCTAATCTATGACTGCTTGCATGAGAAATTATTCAAACTCTTTAACAGCTTTTTTCTTGATGTGTGAAGAAGCATCTTAAGACATACAGGACACCACTAAAAGAAAAAAAAACACTTGAACTAACGCTTGAAATTTATCAGATCCATTATATAGAAGTGTAACAGTACAGTAGAACTTACCTTAAATCAAGACTTAATACTTGCTTTATCTCAGTTTCTATATAATGGCATATTCCTGGTGCCCGCATAGTCTAGAATTCAGTTTAATGGTCTCAAAGGTGTTTCTATGGTTTCACACAGTGTATCTCTGTATGAAATTTGGAAGAAAGATTCATTCATCTCCACACAATGGCTAACAAAGAGAGCACTGAGCCTCGGCCAAATATCACAAGTTTCATTGAAAACAAACAAAACGGTCTTGCTGCATACTGAGGAGTCAACCCTCCAAATGACTGATAACAGTTCTGGAGGATTTAGACGCTGTGGGAGAAACGGCTTTTGTGGCTTTGCATTCAAGTCACTTGGGCATTTGGAGCACCAGGAAATGACACACATTCCTTTTTCCCAGTAACAAAATAAACGCAAATCTAGCTTCCTACTCTTTCTGCACAATTACGTCTACAATTTCAATGTTGTAAAATTGATTTATGGTCTTAATTTTACTGTACTTTGAGGACACTTTTATTACAACTGGGCTTGCGATTAAAATTAAAGGTTTCTTTAACATCATGTCAGTATTCCTCCATATTAACTAAGTTAAAGAAAATAAAATGCAGTATAAGTGAAAACCATGTGTTTTTGTAGTATAATCTGTAGTTTCTGTAATTATTTTGAGAAATAGAAACACAAATGTATCCACATCCAAACAGAGACAAAGCCTCGCTAGCTCAACCATACAGCATTTCTGAAAAGGTTAGCAAAAATGTTTTTAGGTTTGGGTGTCCTGAATCCTAATGTGACCTATGGGAACACTATACTTTCTCAGTCTGAGCTATTCTCAAACCAAACTTGCTGCTTATTCTGACTCTCACAAATGTATACTGCAATGACTAATCGTTTCACATCCCTTGTTTTCAATAAACAATTGGTAGTAGTGTGCACTCTCCAAGGGCACTTTGCAAATGAGTAAATACACCAGGTTCTGATGACACCCAACAAGCTATTTTTGATCACTTTAGCCTTCACACATGCTCTTATGAGTGGCAGTTTTCGGTGTTTCTCTTATAGCTATGTTCTGTATGAGTCTCACAGGCTTTTTAATGGACTGAAAATAAAGTCCACTTGATCTGGCTCGCCTGCTTGTGGAAGGTTTTTTTTTCAGCTTCTAAGTATTTTCCACTTCATTTGACTGTGCCTGAAGGTATATTAAAACCATTTTCATAAAGATTTTTTGAATAAGCCCCTGAGACGTTTTTTTATAGCCAGGGTTTTAAGGAGTGTAGATAGACACATCAATTGTGTGTGTGTGTGTGTGTGTGTGTGTGTGTGTGTGTGTGTGTGTGTGTGTGTGTGTGTGTGTGTGTGTGTGTGTGTGTGTGTGTTGGGGGTGAAGGAGTAAGTAATTACAGTTGTGTGTGCATGTAATTGAGTTTTTCTGGATTCAGGGTGAATGTCTCATCTGACCAACAGAAATGAATTCTTTGGTGCTTTTTTAGCCTGGTATTACATTGTAGATGTAGAGGGAGAATAGTTGTGGTATCAATGCAGCATGATTTTTTTTTATATTAAACGCTTCCAAAATTAGTTGCACCACTTCCCACAACCCTCAAAAGGTGAGAAAATGATAGAATTGAATTGAAAGTTGCTTACACGAAAACATGTTTTCCGTGTAACATCTTCTGAGACGTGGAAGAGGTTATAGGAGGTTAGGGTTAAAACACCGGTAAATATATCAGTCTATGCAAATCAGCTATCAAATGGAGTCTGACTTTTTCTGGCGATACAAGAAGGAAATCTAGTGCAGATGATCTCTGTGTGGGCAGGAAACCTTGGAGTTTTGCATCATGTCTGCCACGTTCTCCCCGAGGGCATTCAGCCTTCTTACATGCAGAAACGCACACACACTTGCGCACGCAAGCCACCGTTTTTTCCTCGCAGCGCGGCAGGAGACCGTCTTCATCTGTCCTATTGATTGATGAAGCAGGCGCAGCGGGGTGTCCGAGAGAGGCAGGAGTCTAGATCAAGGCTGTGTGCTGCATCACTGGCAGTCACAGCACACACACATTCTCACACACACACACACACACACAAACACATTAGCACACTCACACACTTTTTATTTCTCGCAGTCCCTGTCATGTTCTCTCTGTGTCTGTCACAGCAGACACTGTAGACACAGGCAGCCATGACACACAAGTGTACTCGCATGCATACTGAGAGACACGACACTCACAGCAGTGCCGACACACACATGGCTTACGAAGACAGCATATCACACCTGCGCACACACACGCGGAATGAATTAGCATGGCTTGGTTGTACGTGCGCCTAAGCTGGACAGACGTTTTCTATAAACATAATGTTGGTAGATTAGCTGGGGTTAATGATCCGATTGCCTTGGAGCTGCCACAGCGTCTGTGTGTGTGCACATGTGTGTTTTTGGCTAAGGGGAAAAGGCAATGCTCTACTGTGCTGTCTCCCTCACTTCCAAATGAGACATGCCCCAGGCACCATTACAAGAGCAGTATTATGCTATTAGGGAACTGGGTTTGCCGAGGTAGCAGTGGTACCAGAATGAAACAGCTAAAATTAGGTCTTGACTAACCTCAATGGGCAGGTCCAGTATTTTTTTTGCATAAATGAGAAATATGAAGTTGTGTACTTAAACACTATTTTTACAAATTGCCTTTTGGAATATCACGCACATTATTTCTGAGCCATATGAATGTAAAAGCCAAGGAACAGAGCTTTTCTTTTTAAGTGTTTGTGCTTTCAGAGCAGAAAAACAAATCTGGAGTCAAAGTTTTTTTTTCTTTTCTTCTCAATCTACTATTTACTTTGGTCTTTATAATTAGCATCCTAGTCTAAACCAGAAATAGTTCTCTGCAATCGACTTTCTTCAACTCTCAGTCAACTGGAGTCGGTGGGTTTAATGAGGGTGTAGTCCCTCCGATACCCGACCCCCTCATCCCCACAAACACACTCTGAGAAGCCCCTCTAATGTAATGATGAATGGACAGAAAAGTACAGGAATGAAAGTGAGAAGAGAAAAAATTTGTGTAAGACCCCAACTCCCCCCCCCCCCTCTCTCCACCTACATATTTTTATTCTATCACTCCCTCCCTCCATTCTTCGTTCCCTCCCTTCCTTTTCTACGGCGTTCCTGTTGAGGCATGCCTCCGTCCCCGCCAACCAGCATCGTCCGGGGCAGGGCGAGGGGGCAAAAAGAGAGGAGGGGGAGGCGGGCAAACAAAGGAGCACTGTTGCCTCGCTGGGGTTTTGCGGAGGGTCAACACCAGGCTGGAGGGGTGTGGGTGGAGGGGTACAGACAGAGCGAGAGTGTGACTGAGGAGGTTTATCATTAAGAATAGAGATTAAAATGAATGGGAGGGGAGCAGGGGTGTTTGTTCTGTTCACAGTAATAAAGAGGACAAGTAGTGCCAGTCATTTTTTCACACACACACACACACACACACACACACACACACACACACACACACACAGTTGCCACACTCTTAGCAACGCTGCAGTTAGTGTGAGTGAGTGTGAGAGAGGGAGGGATGGTTCATTGTTTCCTGGCCATTGTACAATATTTGCTTAACCCTCATACTTTATCAGTGCAGCTGTATGCTACAAATGAGAGGGGCGAAATGTGTGTATTGTGTGTGTGATGGCTGCTGTCACAGCTGCAATTTTATCAATGCGCTGTAAGACAATACACACAAACCCTGTCAATTTATGAAGCAGTATAGCCATGATAAAATTATTCTCCGAACAGCACTATTACACGTCATCTTAAAAAAAAAAATTGAACGATGACACGGACAGCCAACGCAGGTATGCAAACTGATTGACATGCAGCAATAGGAGCTTAAAAATCATCATTCTATGGCTCCTTCCTGACCCCAAATTGAACCTCATTCCACCTTACAGCAATGTTCCTCCACTCTGCAAATGCAACACCGGTTGTTGTCGCTCAGCATTGCTCAGGTTTTCAACTGTATGCTTTTAAAATAGTTACTCATCACTTGGGATGAAATACAACATAACAAAATATTTCTTGACTTTAAACGTTTGTGCAAGCACATGCTTCTTTAGGCCGTGAACTGCATCGATTCTTTCTACACAGCGAGTGAGAAACTGTTTTGAAAGATGACTGAATTTTAGAGGCAACAACTGGAATCCCACAAGGCCAAACTCTATGAATGGAGTATTTTATATATTTATTTTCTTGATGTGTGGTGCTGGTAGAGATATCTCTATTCCAAATAATTTCTTAATGATTTTGTTTCCCCTTTCTGTCTTTTTCCTTGTCCATGAAAGGACCTGGCACGAGAAGAAGAAACAGAACAAGTGCTTGCAGCGTTAGCCTTCACGCAGAGGGAAGGAAGGGAAGCTGAAGAGCAAATGAGAAAAAGACAAGAGCGATGAAAGAGAGGTAAGAGAGCTCTGTTTGCCCTGGGGTGTGTTTGTCTGTCCTTTGTTGCCCCTTCACCTGATTGTCTCAGTCAGCTGTGTACCTGGGGTGGGTTTGGTGTTTGCATGCGTGCGTGTGTTTTTGTTATGCGTTTGAGTGCGTCTGTGTTTGTTTTTGTGTGTCCCTGGTGTCGAGCCACAGCCACCAGGTGAAGAACAACCATCCTGACTGAGTCACCTGCTGCATCCTCAACCTCTCCATTTCCTTTATCTCGCCACCTTTTTCTCTGTTTTCCACTCACATTCATTTCTCTGTACTGAAGAGGAACCCACCAGCAATTATCATGTCTGTGTATGTTGATATATGTTTTTTCATTTATATAATTTGGTCTCTTGGAAATGCAGAAATTGCACAAAGTGGGACAAGTTGACAGTGGGTAGTTTTCATGTTATGACGACTGTGGCTAACCAATGGATGACACTTTTTGGTTCAAGTATAATTGGCTTGGCATCATTTACATTCAGTAAGATTGTTTTCACTCTGAACACAGCTAGAGAAGAACAGTCTGAAATTAGATTTCTTTGCACATTTTAATATTTTTTAAAGATTCTTTAAAGATTTTTTCGGGGGCTTTTTGGTCTTTACTTGATAGGACAGATGAAGACAGAACAGGGGGTATGGAGAGAGGGGGGGTGACATGCATCAAAGGGCCGTGGGTAGGACTCAAACCCGGGCCGCTGCAGTAAGGAATGGGCCTTGGTACATGGGGCGCACACTCAACCAGGTGAGCTACCCTGGCGCCCCCCACATTTTAATATTTGAATGTAATTGGGCGTTTTATACATTTAATTCAGAATTGATCAAAAATCTTATTTGGTGTCCTTTTATAATAAATAGGCAATATGCATCACTTTGCATTACTTTGCATTAAGGAACCATTTAAACTAAAATGATTTAATTCCACCCCAAAAAGATGGAAATTCAAAGGAAGTACTCTTCGTATTTTATATTCTTTGGTCATGGATACTGAATATCAGTCCAAAAATTGTTATAATATGGTGATATCTTAATCAGTATTGATCTTATTGAACTCCTATCCTAATTATGACTCTATGCTGCTGCATTTAACTCCCCCTGTGTCATCATAGATGTTTAGCCCGTCCCTGTTTTGTGTCAGAAAAGAGAATCCATTTCATGCTGTGAGGATATTCCAGCACCCATTACAGCTTTTAAAAAGTCCAACATTTCAGGATGCAAAAAATTAAAAAAAAAACATTACCTTGAAGAACAGCATAGCCAAAAGGCAAAACACAGGAGTGAAACTTGGAAAAGAGCCACCTTATTGTTTTAACGTGTTTCAGCGGTTCCCAAAGCAACCAGTCTCTCAGAGAGTAATCTTCTTACTATCTCAGTGTGAGGCTGAAAGCAGCAGTAAATCATTTTCCACCATGCAGGCACAGCCAGAATGCCTGCCACTGTACACAGATAGGGGGGTAGTGAAAGAGGAGAGGCAGTGTGAGGAAAAGAAAATGTTTTTTTTCTTCAGTTCCTGTCATCCTCCCTTCTGATAAGACTCTCCTCAACCTCCACCCTCCACCCAGAGGTTACTAAAGCAATGGTGTGCTTTTTTCTTTAAAGCCTTTTTTGGATGCAGTCCAGGGTTTCTTACTTTTAGTCATAGAAAATCCAATGCACTTCATGCAGGAGATCATTCCTACGTTTCCCCCTGATCCTTCCATAAGAATAGGTCATTTATATTTTATTATTATTGGTGTTATTATTATTATTATTATTATTATTATTATTATTATTATTATTATTATTATTATTATTATTATTATTATTATTATTATATTGTAGGCTCTGTAAATGGTCATGTTCAGGATCTGTTTTTTTTCTCTTTGGTGAGTCTTTTTCTGCTATCTTTTTTGGGTTGGATTTTCTATTTGTGAAAGCTGACTTTCTAAAGGTGCTACTCTTTTTTTCTTCCTTCTTTTTTTAGAACATCAAATAAATGTAAAAGCAACCATGAATTGGATATAGGTCAAAATACTGTCATGATACAACAAAAGGAAAAATGGTGCACAAATGAGCATTTAGGGTTCAAAACATTGGCTGTTAGGGAAATTAACTTGTGACTCTTCTATTTCACAACATAATACTTACTCCCTTGTTGTGCCCTGCCATTGCAAAAGTCCTTTTCTGTCACTCTCTTTTTCCTCTCTGAGAAATACTTACAATATGAACTGTACCTCACAATGATGTTCTGCAGAAGACAGAACAAATTCAATTCAGCTTATTTCAGTTCAGCTCAACTCATTTCAAATAAACCCATTCCAGTCAAACTCAATTCTCTCTTCTAGCTTTTCATGTCTTTCACTCACTTATTTTCAGTCTGGCTGAGCCATGCAACCTTTTGTCTTTTCTCACATTTTCACCTCCCTTCAGTTCTTTTCTCTGAGTACTCTCAATGCTGTTGCTGCATGGCCCAATATTTCTTATGTCCACAACCACTAAAAAAAGGGCATTTCAGCATTTTAAATGACGAAATGATGAAAAAGAATAGGAGGGTTGTGGAGGTGCACAGATATGGTTTAAAAGAATGAGAAACTATCCTCAAAGGCATTGTCCAATGCCAAAACGAATCAGTTTTAATGATTGGAATTTCCCAATATTTCAAATCGTTGTCCAAATCACCCCAGTTGGACAAGACACAGCTGTTTTTAAATGGAAGTGGGTTTTGAACTCATTTGATGGAGAAACGCCTTCCGCTTCTTCTTTTGTCATTGTTTTGATGGATGTGCTATATATCAAGCAACAGAGATTAGTGGAGTCACAAGTTGTACAGCTACACACAACCCTATTGTGTTTGGAACTGGTCAAATGATGCAAGCGTAGTCTGGGGAAGAAAGAAAGGAATAAGATGGAGGATGTTGTAAGCAAGTATCCAGACAGGGCACTGTTCTTTCTCCCCCCCCCCACTTTTTCCTCTCAAGTGTGTCTGCCCTCTGCTCCGGTGGAAGAAGGTCTTTCAGGAGCAGCCAAGTCTTGCTAAGCTGGCTTTAAAAGCTGCAGGACTCAAGAAGCGCAATGGTTCTTATTGGGTGTCCATTTGAGGCTGGGATGCAAGACTGAAGCCACAATGTGTCACATGGTTTCATATTTTAAAAAATGCATATGAGGAAATGACAAGCAAATGAGTCACTTCGTCAACTCGTATTAATTCACTGCTGGACTGGAGGATAGAGCGAGTAATTGTCAGTTTCACGCTCACGCAAAATAACCGGCAAATGATGAACGATGGTTTACAATGGTGAAGGGGGAGAACATACTCTAGTTGGGGAACGGGCATAGAAGCCTGATGGACAAGTGTTGAAAATGGTTACATTTGTGTCCACACAAAGGAAAGCATAGAACAACAGTGCTCCTCCATCAAAGCATTTCCCCCTCAGCAAAGACACCCACCAACCACCAGAGGATTAAAGATTAAAATGAGCGCTTTTATTGAGTTTGAAGCCACAATAGTTTTAAAATGACTGGATGATGATGGGTGGATGAAAGATTGATGGTCATGAGGGGGCAGAGATAGAAAAATTAAAACTGAGAAGGGTGGTGGTGGCAAGACAATATTTCAGAGAGAGTAGGAATCAACAAGAAAGGGAAAGAGATGTTGGTGGAGAAGATTTCAAAGTGAGCCTAAGCGAATCATCCATGAGAGAGAACTAAAAAGGGGAGGGTTACTGTAGAACTGGTAAATGGAGAAGTGGGGGTGAGGGCCAGTAGAGCAATGCCTCTGTGTTTATAAGGTCATAAAATACTGCACTTCCTGGCCTCTCTCTAATTGCTACGAGGGATGGGATGGGATGGGATGGGACGGGGGAGTCTCTATTATACCTGCCTACTAAATGAGGCCTCTGAATCCTTTCTGCTTGGCCTTGGGGGCTTTCTTTTGGATCGCTATGAGAGCAATTCAAGAAAGGTCTATGTTCGAATATGCTTTATTGTTCTTTTCTGAAGACTGAAGTTGAGAAAGAGAATACAGAGATAGAGAAATGCAAAGAGAGATGGGACAGTTCTGTACTTTAATGATCCCTTTAGAGTTATCTGGCCAGAAAATGAACACAAACACACTTACAGTATATACACATGCACATATACATTAAATACAGTATGGTACTTATTCCAGTATCCATTCTCTTTTTCCACATACACAAGCATAAATATTTGTGTGCGTGCCAGAGCAGTGAGAGAGGCTGCCAGGCTCGACTTGAATCGAATAAAGGCAGAGGAGTGGACCCCTTGCCACTGTCCCATCACAGCAGAATTCACTCAGCCTCACATGGCTGGGGAATTCACACTCAGCTATACTTCTTCTGTGCATGCATGTGTGTTCCTCCATATACGGCTGCTACTTTAAGTAGCTGATGGTACAACAAGCTAACGATAAAGAATGCACAGAGCTCTGAAATTAATTTTTTATATATACCTATTGGTCATTTATGATGAAGAATCGTTATGTCATTATTATAAGCTATTGAAAAACTATTTTTCCATTAGTCCTATATCCATGTTAGATTAATGGTGGTTTATTTTCATAAAATTGCATAAGTACAACTATTGTCCAGAGGACTGATGGCTTTTACACCTGTGGTAGTGTTATAGTGTTGTTGATTTTTTACTTGATTTTTTTGTGCTGGAAGAATGGCATCTTTGAAATGTTTTGTGCAGTAAAGCATACCAGCAATCTACACAAATTCAGTTAAAAGGAAACTGCCAGCTTGTTTACAGTAATAATATCAATGTCTCAGAAATAATTTGATATTGACTTATTGATGATAAAATGCTACACATAGTACATTTCCTTAAGACAGGAGCAAAATTAGGTGCATGAAGAGGAGGGTGGTTAGGGTGTTCCGTGTGTGTGTGTGTGTGTGTGTGTGTGTGTGTGTGTGTGTGTGTGTTTACACTCAGCAGAGAACGATGGCACTGCTGTCTGGGTCCTAAGTAGATGATGGACCGTAGTCTGTATTCCCATTCCCTCTCATTAGCTCAGCCCCCGAGAATATATGAGGTTACTTACCTGCACTTGCTCTTCCCGGCCAAACAGCAAGTGTCGGCTCAGGGTCATTACTCACACTGCTTGGAACAAATGGTCTTTGATAGCATCTCTGCTAAAATGCAACAGAAGTAGATTAACCCCTTGATCCTTGATGAATAGAATATTGATAACATTAGGAAGGAAGGGGTGATGTTGAGCATGTTGGTACATTCTAAGCTGCGTCCATCATAAATTGGCTCTTTTGAGCTGGTGTTCCTTTGTGTTTTTTTGCAGCAGATTATAAGAGTCCTCCTTTTTTTGGGGCCTTGGAATCTCATTGCACTTCAGCTAAACATCACAGTTGTTTGTCTGAAAACAAAAACCGCAGAGAGAGACGTGGGCAGAGGATCAAAGCCTTGGGAGGATTTGTCTGACAGATAGCCGCTGGGGTCCTGCCTGTGTAGACTCTATCTCTGTCTCTATGTCTTTATGTCTCTCTATGTGGACACCACTAGGTTGCCCGATCACACTGCCAGCATGCAAATTATAGATCATAAAAAAGAACAGTGCAGTCACAACAGCCTCCTCCCTGGAGCAGACGCCTCTTTATTACAACGTACGTGTGTGTGTGTGCGTGCAAGGGTTGTCTAGTCTATTCCTCTTTCATCTAAGTCTTGGCTTTGTGCAGGTTTTTGATATGGTAAACAATTTACCCACTTGATTTTAACATCTTGCAGATTTTGTTATCAAACGAACCTCTGCAGGAACTTTTAAAGTCAAGTCTAGGGTACAGGTGGAGATAATCCAACAATAAACAATATAAAATCAGATTGTCTTTGTAACCTCAGTAAAAATAACTCCTCACAGTGATGAATAGGTTTTTCCATCTAAGGTCAATATGTTCACCAAAACGTTCTTTCCATAAGGCCTCGGTGAGGTTTGTGGCCTGTTGGTGGGGGGAGGGGTGGCTCAGATGTCTGTTTTAGGCAAAAAGACACGCCCAGAGGATGGATATAATTAAGACTAGTGACTTTTCTTTCTTTCTTTTTTGTGAGTAAGGAGGGTGTTTGGGTAACTGCTCTGGGTGGTCTAGCTCTACATGTCTCTGCTAGTTTTATTACAAACAGGCACAATATGGTAAGAACACAGACATACCCTGACAAAGCACAAAGATCAGTGTATATAGTATGTTAAGACATAAAAGGTAAAGAAATGCAAACAGCCATGGCGCTTGTTTCCTTGTCTGGTACGCCTGTTAATCGTTTGGACATGGCGTAGCAGATTAAAAAAAATCCCAATTGATCCATGCAGTTGGCAGACTTACCTGACATTCATAGAAATACACTTACAAATTATTCCTTTACTTTACAAAGGACAATGGTGAGTCAATGACTTTACATCTCATCACAGAACCAGCTTTAGCAACTTTTAACTTCAGGCCGTTCATCTGGAAGCCTTTATCGAAGCATCTTACAGTTTCATGCTGGTCTTTACTTTATCTTTAGTATTGAACTGAAGCCATCTGATAAAAAAGGCTCAGATGTATAAGTTTACCATAAAGACCATAAATGCTTCTCTACTCTTTAAGATATATTTTTCTGTGTGCCCTTATTTAGCTCAAAGAAACCCAAAAGAAAAAACTGTAATTGCAGGATTTCTTTCCGTACAGCTCAGACATGTCTTACTCTACCAAGTATACATTTCAACCCTGGGTGGCCCAATGGAAGTTGAACTCCTAACTTGCAATGTTTGTGTTTTTTTTGTCCATTGAGCCACGCAGGACCACAACTGGCTTCAAATTGCAAGGAGGTGTTCATTAACAACTTCTAGCTGCGTTTTCTTTGCTTGACCCTGCAGTCTCTTTGTAGCAGAGGTAGAGAGAAAGAACATCACCTGTGTCACTAGAAATTAGGTGTTTGCATCAGTGTTACACGACTTCTGGCACACTGCGCTGTCATACTTCTGATACAGCACCGCACGGTTTAAAAACTCATGCTAACCAAGGAATGAATTAAAGCGCAGTTTGTCTTATAAACTGCGATTACGCGCACACTCTTTTCTGACACATTTGGAAACAAACTGTAATTTATACAAGACTTCCTTTATTTTATATAAGAGAACAAAAACTGCAAGGCCAATCCCACAACAAGGACTATCCAGGCGCTCAAACCTGATTAATGGCGTCTTCTCGTTAACACATAAACACCCTGTGTATCATCGAACCCGTCCCTTCATTTCCAACTTCTTTCTTTCCATTCGTGTGAATTGGCTCATTTAGCCGGCAGAGAGAACACATCTTTCATTGTTGCATTTTGTTTTGAGGGGGCCTAAACATGTGGGTGGTCCCGGGTTTTTTTTAATGAACTGAGCAGCACATGGATCTGTTAATGAGAATATAAATGGGTGACTCCGTGCCGGGACCTTAATGACTGACGTGCTCTCCCTGGGTTCGGCAAGTCTGCTAACTGGAGCAGAGAAAGAGAGGGGTGGGGATGAGAGAGAGCAAAAACAATGAGAGAGAAATTGAGAGGTGGGAAAGAAATGATGCAGGAGGTGGTTAAAAAAACAACGATTGTATGAAGGAACATACCATAGAAAAGAGCAGCAGCTGAAGGATGCATTACCTCGGGCAAGACAGAAATAGTAAATTGCATGCATATTCCAGCAGATGCAGGCAATTGAACAGAGTGGAACTTTAGAAAGAGAAACGAGGGGGGCAGTTCTTAGGAATAAAAGGTTTAATTTCTCCTTCAGCTGTGGCGAGCAGCTTTCCTGTGCGGCCCTGTTTCACTGTATTTAACATCAAAGTGAAGTATGAACAATTGAGGCAATTTTTCATCTGGCCAAGGTCAATCATTGTTCTTTCTCTATGAATGTAGATCCGGCTGAGGAATTCAGAGTAATATTTTACTTGCAAGTCTACGTCAGCAAGCCACCTTTCTACAACCTTTTGGACCGATTTTCTTTTCTTCTTTTTGTGTGTGTTTTCATTTGCAACTAGGTTTTAAGATTGAACATTTAATATCTAGGAATTTTCAGGTCCATTTATTAAGGTGTGGTGTGTAATTTGTCTAGCGTAGGTTTCATTAGAGCTGTGTCTAAACTGCTTTATATAATACATGGGACTGACTGCATTTAATATGAAGGAAAAAGAAGACTGATAAGCATACAATATTACTACTACATATAATAAAATATCAAAGTTGAAGTTGGCCTTAGAGTCTGCACAGAAATGTGTAGTTTATGATCGCAGGCCTGGTCCAGAACAGCATATTTAGACTTCTAGATATTTTTAGTAAGAAGCACTTTTACATGCCACATCTAAATTTGACCATTCACTAGTGTTTTTGCCAAGGACCAAATGGTTTAAGCAAAGAAGTAAGAAGGACTTTGAGGGACTTCTTAAAACTGCAAACAGCAGGGTGCTCAAAGAAATCCTTATTGGCCAAAGTAGCTAAAAAAATGATTGTCTTTCACAGGAACTTTAATGTCCTTATTGACTACAAATGAACCCACAGCTTTCAGAGTACACAGTGTGACTCATTATTAGTCACAATGGGAGACCAAATGGCACTCGAATCAAAGAAAACATCAGGGGATGCTGGTTAGAACCATGGAAACTATCATGTGATTTAATACTACTACAACTACTACTATAGTAAAGATAATACGTGCATGTATTTATTTGTTTTTTGATATACAGTGTATACACACATTCAATTTTTAATTGGGGCACTCATCTTTTCCATGCTTTCCTGATGCTCCAAAATTATTGTTCTTTGTACTGTACTTTTCATTATTTTCTGACATTTTATAGACCAAACAAAAATTAGTTGCAGTCTTAGCCGCTTTTTCTTTTGCCAGGGTAGAGAAAAATAGAGGCAGGGAATGCGCAGTGTTAGCCTTTCGGAGAACAAACTGTATACACATGTATACACATGCACAATGTTATATCTTTTTCCACACTGATGTCCTTATAATACCTTCCCTTTGATGCCTCATTGAAAATAAGTTAAATACATGTTTGTCAGTTTGCTTATTATGATTGTAAATGTCTTTTTTCAAACAAAGTAAATCATGTATAGGTTTAGCTGAATACCATCTGGTCAACTTAAAATGTTATACTCAGGAAGTCTTCTTGATAATTCATTCTGTCTCAGTGCACATCACTCCCAGCCTCACCATGCTGTGGGCACGTCAGACACCCAGCTCTAATACATTACAGTCAGGGCTTTCATTATCCCGACATTCTTTATTTTGTTTAGGGCACCACATAAAAGCACACTGATGACATTTGAGCTTTATTAGAAGAGACATAACAGCCATCGCAACACAATCACTTGCATGTTTTATCTAGATCTGATTTCACAAACTGCAAAGTGGCTTTAAAGGCTGACTCCATATGTTTGTGTTAGCGGGGCTCTTGTTCTTGAGACATCACAGTATTTCTACTTTAAACCACCTAGCCTATGTCCAAACCTTTTTTTATAAGATGAATTGTGTTAATGTACACACAGCAGTGGCCTGTTATTGTTTCTCAAGACCACCCAGAGTGTAAATAGGAACTGGGTTGTGAGTGGGCTTGTTGTACATATGACATGAAAGTGCAAACTTATTACCGCTAATACTGTTACATGCATCAGTCAGAGCTGATGAATAATTTAAGTGTACATCACAGTGTGAGTGTGTATGACATTTTAATAACATGGTTTACCAAACAACACCTGAATTTATCCTGTGCTTTCTTCTCCTCTGTTTGTTTTCTGTCCAGGTCCAGACATGAAGGAGGCACGCATTTACACACACACACATGCAACGGCACCTAGAGTCTGTCTGCGGTCTACCACCACCACCCTGCCACACACATGCACACACGCACATGCCTTTTACGGTAAGAATCGGAGACCACCGAGTTAGGGGATAATAAATGGTATGAATGTGAGAAAACAAACTCATTATACACTGCTATTTTCTCCTCTGAGTAATTGTAAGACAAATTGACGGCTTGTATTCCAAAATGCTTTAAATTCAGTAATTAAAAAAAGAAGAAATTAGCCGAATTCAGTAATTTAACTTCTTAAAAGTGGTTTCTTGGTGCTAGCAAATAGGTATTTTTACATCAAATTTGGATGTCTTATTTTGGAACAAGTCTTAATTTATGCAGTGTCATTTTAATTTGAATTGTACGTGTCTGCTGTCATGCATGCCATTTGTAGCGTGTCTCTGTGTGCATGCACAAAACCTGCTTCATTTTTTTTTCTATTTCCATCAGTCAAAACCAATTTTCACAAGTCAAGTTTAACAGCCGCACCACATATCCCACAAACCCCCATATCCAGCCCCCCTTACCCACCCTGTGCCCCTCCCAGGCTTCCCAGCATCCTGCTTCGCCCTAAAAAAACAAAAAAAACATGCATGCTGAAATTAAAGTGTGTGAGGCAACATTATGGGAAACCCTTCCCTCCCTCTGCACTCGCTGTATTTGCCCTTCTTGTCCCTCCTTATCTTTTTCTCATTCCGCTACTGTTTTAGATCGGGCAGGATTTATTTTGATGTTCATTAAACTGTCTAACATCTCCCCATACTTAATTTGCATCTTTAGTTACTAAAGTTCAGACTAAGGTTAACAAGGTATTAATGCAGTTCTAAATAAGATTGGCCTTTTATTTCCATATTGCATTAAAGATGATAGTTTGTCCAGTGAACCGTTTGTTTGTTTTATGAAATGTATTGATCAAAATAGCTCATTAGTAAACAACAAATAGGATTACTTTGCATTCGTCCGTTCAGTATGTTTCCAGGTTATCACATTGAAAATGTGATATGCTAAAAAACTACTACATCGACTCAAAGAAGAGAAGTTAACACTTTGGCCTTATGCCAGTGTTGTATTTATGTGTTTAAAAGTGGTCTTATGGTCTAAATTTCCTTTAACCATATAAATCAGTGCTCATGAGTTTGGCTACTAGTACTAATGGATATTACACAGTAGTATTTTATATTTATGCACTCTTCAGGTTTAAACACCTCATGTCTGGCAGGTCCTTCTCAGGGAAAATGTATCCCAAAGTGACAATGTTGTGTTTGTAATACATACAAGAAGACTTTAGTAGTCATCCTGAGCAATGGTTGCCAGAAAAGACTAACGAGTGCCACCTACAAAGGCTTAAACAGAAAATCCAGTGAAATTTTAAAAAGTACAGTGCAAAAACAATGCAGCATGAGCAAAATAAATAAATACATAAATGAAAGACATTCTAGGATTGCTGCTTGTATAGAAGCTACTTAAATCAGAAAGCGCCCCATCCTCATGGTTTCTAGCTTCAGGTTAACTGATGGCACCGCCATCACAGAAACTGTTACTAACGAGCTGTAATGATACACTCCATCAATTCGGCTTTGCCTGCACAAGGCTAGCTTGGTTAACCGTCGGCCAAGGTGTGTGTGTGTGTGTGTGTGTGTGTGTGTGTGTGTGTGTGTGTGTGTGTGTGTGTGTGTGTGTGTGTGAGAGAGAGTGTGTGTGTGTGTGTGTGCACCGACTATTAAAGCACTTGAGAATCAGAGAGGAAAGGACTCGCACTGCTAATGGATGTTTCTATTGATGTTCCCATTTAGCAGCACACTGTAAACGATAGGGCAATGATTGGGTTGAAGATGGAAGGAAGTGGAGGAGGTGTGGAGCGGTTTGGCTGGGCGATGATAATGACAAGGAAGGTTATTATTTGGCGCCCTGCGGAGTCTCTGCTTTGTGTGTGTGTGTGTGTGTGTGTGTGTGTGTGTGTGTGTGTGTGTGTGTGTGTGAGTGAGAGAGGCACTCTTTCTCCATCTCTCTCTCATCCTGTCGCTCTCCCAGTCTATTGGCTATTATTCACTTCTCACGACATTACTCACTGCTACTGGTCTACATCCAATTGTGGCTTTCTCTCTCTCACATCCACTTCTATTTCTCTTTTCTCAATGGCCTCCCTTTGTTTAAATGCACAGTGCACATGCCATTTGTGATGGGAGATAAAATAGCAGAAAAAGAAGTCAAAGACAGAATAATGCAGCAGAGGTGGCAAAATAGTTTCTTGTTATACATTTTTTAGGATAGCAGGTTGCCCTTCAAATATTGATTCACTCACCAGTACATATTTTTATCCAGCTGTGTGTGCTTGTGTGTGTGTGTCCTGTCAGTTCCAATCAGTGTGTGTGTGATGAATATGAACACAGTCAGGTTTGGCAGGAGACCACCTCCAGCTGGGTCTCAGACCCCTATTCAAGTGTGTCCGTGTGTGTTTTGTGAGCGTTGTACACGTCAGCCTGCATCTGTCAGCGGCGTGACAACCTGAGGATAAAATAACGAAAAAAATATATATAATACGCTGCTTGGCGCACAATGCATCCAGAGCCTTTCAACACAGAGAAAAGCATCCAGTTTCAGCACAAGTGGGAATTGAACCCCTTGTTCTACATATTTAGACATACAAAGAACTTCAAAGACATTGCATGTACAATCCTGCTCGCTTACTTCCTTTTCCCCAATTATTGTAATCAGCCCCAGTCTTTACAGTCCAGCTTGTCAGTCCTTCTGTGTGTTTGCGTGTGCTTTTTTTGTTCACTGCATATTGTTTGCTAGCGGATTAACAGCGTTTAAATTTGTAAACATGTTGTCAGTGTAGTAAAAGTCCATCTATCTTTCTTTGCGTGTGTGTGTGTTGGTTGTGTCTGTAATCACAGGGCAGCAGATAAAGAGGGAGACGCCATTCCAGCTGTGAGGAGACAGAAGAAGTCAACATACACACTCATACAGACACACACACACACACACACACACACACACAGCTGGAGGCGGAGGCGCGTGAGCAGGTGAGCATTAAGTCAGGCAGCTAAACAGATCACGTCGCGGTATGATATCTGCAGACAGGCAGACAGAGGAGGCCGGTCTGTACCTGCAGGCAGAGGGAAACAACTCCCAGCACCCTCGCTAGGAATTTTTAGTGACAAACATAAACTGGGGTTTCCACTGAAGTGTTTTTATGCAAGCCAAATAGTTAAAGCCTGATTAGAAAGAGACACATTTGCTTATGAAATAATGAGACGCCTGTATTTCAGCCCAGAATCTCATGAAAAGATTTCAAAAGAGGCTTTTGTTGGTTCTATTTTTATTTTTTTACCCAGAACTCTTATACATGTTGCCTACAGTGCATTAAAAAACGTTTGTGTTTTTAAAGAAATTTTAACATTAACTAAAATTAGCTAACAGTAAAGGATGTTAATGTCATTACTTAGTACATCACTGTCTTGATTATACATTTTTTATTTTTTTATTGAGCTTCAGATTTTAGATTTCAGCTCGTATGTAGGGAGTTTTGCAGCTACATTAATTTTCATCTTTCTCTTTTTAGCATATAGTTTTCATATTCAACCCAGTTCATTATAAAAAAAAAAAAAAACATTGTCTCATATAGACGCAATTTGTTTTGTTTGATCTATGTTTTTTGCATGCCCAAAATTATTGTTGTGGATTGCTAATAATGTAAGGCTACACCTTGGGGATAAATTGAGTGTCCAAATACGCCCCTTCCTTTGGTTGCATTTTTAGCCCAACATTCTCCCTTCACCTCAGTTGATGAAAGGATATCCTTTGACATTAATAGAGAACAGCACATTCACACGCTACTGTAATATCGAGTAGAGATGGTTCTTTTGTTATTTCGGAGTAATTCGATCACCTCCAGTATGATTTGTCATTCTGGCATTACTAGGGTGTTTTGACATTGTCGGCAGTACTAATTGTGAAACTGACAGTATCCGTTACACATACTTGTTCTGTTAGTTTGCTTTTGTTAGCACTTCTTGGAGCAGCTTTGACATTTTTTCACACATTCATCACATTCATAGTAATTATTTTTTGGGAGATGCCCATTGCAGTTTTGGTTTTCTACTGAGGAGCTTCACTGAACCAGCTGTTATATTGTTGCTCAAGACAACCTCCACAGTAGTTACTAAATAAGGATGAGCTATCAGTTCATGTGTCCTGCACAGATTTTCCTAAGTGGTCCTGCAATGTACTACCCCTTAAAGCCACAAACTTGCTTCTCTTCTTTTCCATCTTTCCTTAAATTGAAGTTGTTTCTCCCATTAGGCAGATCGTCCATGTTCTGTGATCGCCATTTTTTCTTAGCTGAGGTTGTTCTTGTCTTTTTCAAAGCTCTTTATATTTAGCCATAAAAACACCTCCTGAATTTTTTACAAGTCACAACTCTCCCCACATAACTACCACATCCACTTATCTGAAAATGATTCAGTGGTTAAATGTCAGACCTGTCTGTGCCATTAAGGCCAGCATGTTTGAAGGAAGGACACCCTTGCCTGCCCTCTCCCTCCTCCCCCCTCTGTCTCTTCTTATTTCTCTCCCTTCTCCTTCCTCTCTCCCCTTAGCTCCCTCATCATCCACCACCACCACCCCCCCCGACCCAACCCAGGCAGGTTTGTGGGCTGATGTGCAGACCTTGTCACTCAGATTAGGGCCACATTGTCAGCTCAGGGCCCTTCTCTCTCTAGATGCGTGTCCCGAATCTTTCTTCCTACTGTCACTCTCGTCCTGCGGCCAGAGAAGACCTTATAAAGCAACATTCCTTTTAATCCACTTCTGTCAATTCCAACATTGTCACTCAAATCACTGTTCGGGAGAGTGGAGAGAGGCCGAGTTTGTGGTGTCCCTCGCAGCGAGGACTGTGCTTTTTGGCCGAAGCTTGGCGTGTCAACAGCTAGCAAATTGGATTTTATTTATATTTTGGGGCATTTTTAGGCCTTTATTTCCACAGGACAGATGCAGAAATGAAAGGGGAGAGAGAGGGGGAATGACATGCAGCAAAGGGCCGCAGGTTGGAGTCGAACCCGCGGCCGCTGCGTCGAGGAGTAAACCTCTATATATGTGTGCTTGCTCTACCAACTGAGCTAACCTGGCCAACAAATTGAATTTTGATTGAGGTATTTTGAGTTATGATTATTTTTTTGTTTTTGCTCACAAATGACAAGCTTTTCAGAGGACTAATATATACACAGGGAATTACAAAGTAGAAGCAGCACTTGTGATCCAAAGACAAAAAAAGAGAAGCACCACACTCTTTACTTTTAAGCATTTAGATATTAATACTCAATTGTGTTTTGCCTAAGAGTAAAGGCTATCAAAGTCATGGTGTTATTTTCAACCCTGTTTTCTGTATGAAATGAGTGTTTGGCAGGACATGATATATCCACCACATCATCTTCGTCACTCTTTATCATGCTGTAAAAGAGTTCCAGCACCATAGTTATCATCCGACCACATCTTGACTCACTGACACAGTTTAATTGTCAAGTTGTATGTAATTGCAATACAGCAGCTCTGTGGCGTTTGATTTTTGTGCTTCTCACAAAACTCAGCGCTTTTTCTTTCTCATGATGAGCAACAATGATTCAGCAGTGTGTAATAAAACCATACAAGATGGCGGACAGTTTCTTTACTGGTATTGGTGTTGGAAGAAAAACACCCTAGTCTCCAGCCTTAGTGCCACATCATAGCGAAACAACAGACGCTATTGATCTGAGTGAGTTGACAGTTTCATACCCGATGTCTTCCTCATCCTCGACCCTGCACGAAGCTCTCAAAGCATGCTGGTGCCTCTCTAAAAGCTGTGCTTTAATACAGCATGTGGCGACTAGTTGTAGCCTCCAACCAGGTGCTGTGTTTATTAAAACCCACTATGAGTCAGGAGTTTCGAGATGACTTTCCTCTTAACTGCTACTTGCAGTGAAGTAAAAAGTGTTCCCACACACTGACACTGTCTTGTAGTGGTGTCATAATGACCATGTGTCATGGAAGTTAATAGTGCATAAAGCACTCAATGCCATTGCCAGGATTTAAGAAGAAGTGAGGCAAAGCCAGTTCTGCTTTTTCTTTTGCAAGGGCTGCGGTAGAGGAAATAAATTGCATTTTACATACAGTATGTATATACCTTAGCATGTTTGTTCCTTAATATGAATCCTTTTTCATGTCTCTTATCCTCAGATATACTAAATGAATGCCCAATACCATGTGCAAAGAATGAGGATTTTCATGATGTATGCATGTATATGTATTTATCAGCAGGCTTTGTGATTTTGAACAGATATATTCTATTTATACGTCTGTAGTTATCTGATGAATCTGGATGGAAAAGATAGCATCATCAAAGTATGGTAAAAACACTGGTGACTTTTTCAGTGTCCGTCCTGCTCAGAGAATGAAAGAGCGATTCAGTGAGAGAGGGGGAGAGTTAGAAGCCTCTCCGCCCACACAGAAGACTTGTTCCCTCTGCATCTCTAAGCAGACTGTCAACCCCGGTCACCATCAGGTCTGTGCTCGCCCCAGTGAACATTCAACGCTGTCGGTGAGTTTCAGCTAAATTGAAAAAACCATCGACCGTTGATTGTACCCTGTGGCCAGCCTTTGTCACTCATGTGTCTCACAAAAGAAGGAAAAAATGTCACAACACATTCAGAAACCTGCACACAAGCATGGCCGATGATGTCTTGAAAAATCACTTCATCGATCCCTTCACAAACAAACAAAAAAATACTTTCAACTTCCAAACCACAGCAAAGGTCACAATCAACATTCATTGCTGTCGGTGGGTTTAACTGAGTGGAAGAGCTCGCTGAACGATGAATGCAACTGTGTCCCAGATTTCATCCGAACATCACAAGGAATAGCGTCACGATATGCTGATGATGGCATTATTTATTTCTCTGCCTGTGCCCCCCCCACACCTCCCACCAACAACAGGCACAGTGTGAAATGACAGGCAGTTCAGATTGCATCTCGATCACGTTTGCTGAGGCGTAGGGGTCTGAGTCTGGCGACAGAATAGGGGGAAGAAGAAAAAAGATGCAAAAGATAGTTGGAATGAAATGACCTTTAAAGAAAAATACGCAAAGAGTATATGGCTTACATTGCATCGAGGGTCTATAAAAGATTTATTTGTTGTAAATATTACATGGAAAATAAACAAGCAATATGAATAGATTGCAAATGTCAGTTACCTTTTTGGAGAAAAAAAAGATTTAATCATTAAAAGTCATAGTTCTATCAACTGGATTTTTAAGATAAAAACATCAGCTAAACCACTCAATGTAAATCTACATAGATTAATATGACAATTTTTTATGAAGTCAGTTTGGTAGAACAGATGCTTTAACAGTTTTCAAATGGTAGATGTCTTCTTACCATCAGCTGTTTATAGAAGGATGGAATAAAATATGAACTTGCTTTTTATTCATGTCTTAAGTTTTTTTCTATATGGCAAACCAATTCAAGAACCATTAGTTGCATAACTTAATATTTAATCTAATACTGCTTGCTATTTGATTTGTTGTATTTTATTAAATAAAGTCACCAGTTCAGCCCTCAATGATGTGGTACGGTCTTTCTTTGTTCCTCTGTTCTTTAGTTTGGTTCGAGGAGATGTGAAAGTGATGAGGTTTGATGTAACAGAGTCAAAGCCCTGTCCTGTAAACATTCAGAAATCTGCTTCATGCTGCATACCACTGATCAAATTCTTATCCAAATATTACGTAATATCAATGGTATTACTGACTTTTTTCAGTAAATTTTTTTTATCCATCATTACTTTGGACTTTTTATATCAGGTGAATGTAATGACTCTCACACACTTCACATTTTACTGCAAGAAACATTTTAAACAATTTAAATAAAATGTAGTTGTATGCTATTTATATTGATTCTTTACATGTACAGTTACTAGAGGATAATGCAATATATAAATATACTGTACATTATTAAAATGCAGTAGTGCAAGTGGTCCTATTATAAGGTTCCTAACTTTTTATAGAAATTACTTTTGGTTCAACGGATTATTACATACAGAAAACAACAGTACCGTTTTGACAGAAATGCACACACAACCACAATAAGCTGTCAGAACAGTGAGCTCAGTTTATGAAAATGAAAAACTGCAACTGACAATGACAACCCCCACAAAACTGTTATAAACATGCAATCAACAAAAATGCAAACAAATCCTATTTTTTTCACTGTTAACCTCGCATCCTTTTGGCCTAAATTCACTTAGGCCTAAATGTAGACTAGACTGCTATGTTATGATATGATTCATATTTCTTTTGTCATTTAAGGTTAAATGGCATTTCATTTTTATTAAAATCTAAGATGAGTAATGTATTGTAAAATAAATAATATGAAATAGTTTTAGTGATAAACTAAAGTTTTTAGCTGATTCTGTATCATAACCACTGCTTGACCAGCAGAGATGAGGAAACTGGAAAATCCCTCTTGACTTAGTTTCATTTAGACCCTGCAATGTATTTAATAATATACTGCTATTTTATGCCTACATTACACAATATTTTGATAATCTGAAGTCCAAATTGTGAAATGTGTGAATGGGAGAGCAAATATTCAGATAAGATATGCCCTGCGCACTCTAGTAATTTAATGTCTCACCGAGCCACGGGGCTGACATTAGACAAAAGGACATTCACGCTGTGAACCACAATGATGCTTGTAAGAAAACATTGGCTAACCACTAACAAAAAGCTGCAGATCTATGAAACAGTAACAATAACAGTAATTGAAGACCATTGTTCCTAAATTAGAATGTGCATCATTGCTTTGCATCCTTGCAAAGGGCTGCATTGCACACTAAATCCTAAATAGTTTTTTTTTTTTGTAGGATCGAGGCAACTGAAGCTCTTGTTCGCAAAATGGTAAACAAGTACATATTGTTTCTCAGTGATTTACAGATATTTAAATAAAGTTGTGAAAATGAAATTTAGTTTTTGAATATCTTGTCAAAGAGGGGCATTAAACTTAAACACAACATACAGCTCTCAATGAATTAACGGTTTGCAATATTAACACCAAACATGATTATTAATGAATCATAGTGGATGAAGACCAGTTACTTCATGTAGAGAACTCTAGACTGAAGAACATTAATGACTTCCTTTGTCCACTAGAGGGACACCAAAGAACAGGACATGAAAAAACCCAAAAAGGTCACCCAGTTCAGGTTAATGCCATTTGTATTTAACTTTTTACTACATTTACATAAATGCACAATACAGGGGCAATAAAATACAGCAGTGACAGTAGAAGTTAACAATCATAATGAAAAGATGTATACAGAAATGATTACATGTACACATGACTGATTCATTCTGATTCAATGAAATCAAGAAAACATATCAAACACACAACAATGAACAACAATGAATGGGCTAAAGAAACTGTCTAAAAAGTGTCTAAACACCTAATCACTGTATTATTAAGTCTTGTCATTTAATTACAACAAAATAATTGGTACAGATAGGTGTTTTACTCCCCGATATGATCTCATGCTGATTTTTTTCAACCAGGGGATAGGAATGTAAAAAAATTTCAATATGTATTATTAAGGCCTTTTGTGTGAAATAAAGAATATATGCAGCTTCCAGATAATTGATCAAGCGTATTACCCTGAGGAGATAATTAATGGTTTTGCAGCTCATCGCCCTGGGCATAAATTTGTAGACCATGAGATGAGATTTTGAGACAACTTTTCAAGAAGATTATGACTACAAATAACAGCTGTAACCCAATGATGTTAACAAATACAAACTAGTTCTGCTATTTTAACAACACAAGTGCTGATGTACGTCCAGCAAAACTTAAGCATCCGGTTTACTTGTCTCAGTATACTGACACTTCTAAAAGAAATGTATACACAAACGTCTGCTACTATTGGACGCTATCATGAAAAAGACATAGCAAAACAAAATGGAAATCCAGCCATGTAAACAAAATATATCACATTTTACACATCGAGATTCTAAAACTATACACTTTATTGTAGATTTATCCATGAGACCTATCATGCTCAGTACCAGTTACCAGCCTCTGCTAAAATTACCATCATATCTTTTGTTAAGACTACAAAAATTACATAATTAACTACCAGTCTTCCTTTCCCTCCCAACTTTCTTTTCGAAATTGTTTTTTAAAGAAATTATGCATTGACTTGTTTATTTGCAATTTGATTATAATGAAAGGCATTTGAATATGTTGTTGATCATTTGAAAAAGTCATCAGTACTACAGCAGTTGAGAAGCAAAGTGTCCTACTGGGAAGAATGTTTTTGGAAAATAGCTGTCATGCCTTCTAACAGACCTGCAGTCACAAAATTGTGATTTCCACATCATGTTCATATTCTTAGCATTCCTTCTTGCACCCTGAAGTAGTGGTATTACCCCTGCTGTTCATTGGCATTTTGTTGCTGTTCACCCCCCCCCCTCCAGTGGGGTTCACTACTGTCTGATGTCTGCTGGTCTGAGCTGCCTCTCACCTTCGGCCAGGAAGATCTGCATGGCCCGGTAGAGCAAGTGGACGCCGAGGTCCCGCTTCTTCTTCGCCTGCCAGTTGGACACCACGCCATAAAAATCCCCTCGCTTCCGATTGGTGAGCATCTTCAACCCTGGGACAATTGGAGAATTAAAAAGGTTATCGACATGCTAGACTGGTGTAAGACCAACGATCTCTGAGTTTGTTTCATTTCGAGTTTCTTTTTTTTTTTTTTGTTCATTTACAGATTTCCCTCTGGAGAAATTAACCGAAAACGGCAGTCCATGTCAAGGGCATTAGTGAGATTACAGGTACGATTTCAAATTTTTTATAAAAAATAGTGAAAAGGTGAGATTATAAGCAACAGTTGGAACTTCAAAAAACGTTGATCAAATAGCTATACGATAAGCTGTGGCTTGATTTGTCAATTTTCAATTTGATTTATGGCAACTGCATGCAACAAACCTGGCGGCTTTTCCTGATTATGGGGCAAAATATCAATAACACAAGACACATCAATAAAACTTAAAATGGGTAAGCATATTCTTGTCACATGGATTTAACCAAAACAATTTGGTTAATGACTATTTTGTCTCCTTTAGAAGTCCCTTGTGTTGCTCTCAACCACATCTCTCTCCTGCATCTTCCTCAGCTAACTGCTTCAATATATTACAGTTTTAAGTAAGTCTAAATTAAGTTAAAATTAAGTCTAGAACTACAGCCTTTTTTGCCAGCGGTCATTAAGTCCTACTTCTAACTATCACATTATATATTTAATATGTGACCAATAATTCTCATAAAAAGGCATTGGCGGTGCGTTACAAAGAGTTACATCACAGTTTTTCACTCAACAGAGATAGCTGGCGATGAGTTTCAGCCCTGCCTGTACTCACCGATGGCCTCCACCATGCAGGCCTCTCTTGTGTAAGCCTCCACTGGAATTACATTCTGGAAACAATGCAGAGAGATGACGCCCTGCTCGGCGGTCCACACCTGCAGAATGTGCTGCACTTTGGGGCACAATTTCTGTCACACAGAGAAGAAAGGGACAGCGTTACCTACAGTATCTTACATCTCAAGACTGATCAGTGTGTACTGCCTTACCTTGGAGGTCTTGTCCCCTTTGAAGTACTCTAAAGCTTCATACAGGTGGCTGTATGGACGGGAGCGTTTTCCTTTGCCCACATAAAATATAGCATGGATAAATGTCTGGAAACACTCCTGTGGAGTCATGGTGTGACTGCGGAATGGGAGGTTTTTCGTTACTCTGGCAGAGAAGAAAAGAAAGATCCATAATTATATTTGTACTTTGAGGG